>NW_023494793.1:287500-297500 GCF_904425465.1 Colossoma macropomum | reverse complement strand
GAGCTATTCACAGCAAAACATTCATTTAGATGGAAACAGATTTTTTTTGGCAGAATCAGCAAATGTTGAACTGGTTTCTTCTAATTGTTTCTTCTATTTTTCAGTTATATTTTTGATTAAAATGCACCTGAAATGCATACAATAAGGAGTAATTTAACAAGGATTAAAAATAAAAGTGTATTCACTCAGGTTTTTATGTTATTTATCATTAGTTTTGGCTTTTGGCAGGTTTATTACATAATAAGGCTGATTATTCAGTAACTACAGGAACTTCAATGCAAACTTGTTGAGCTATTCTTAGGTTAGAGAAGTGTGTAGTAAAACTTTGGGCCTGCTGTTGGGTTCTGGCCCTGTAAGGGGTTAAAGTGTAGTTAGCAGGTCATCATTAGATCATCCATTTACACAAACTGACTGCACTAATTGGATAATTATCCTGATCATGCAGCACTAATTACAAAAGAATGTAATTATCAACATGCTGAAACTGACCCCCTCTTCTTCTATAAATGTCTTATATAAACCCTGGCAATATCCTAGCAACTTACTATCAACACCTTAGCAACCCCCGGAACACCACAGAAACAACGTAGCAGCTACCAGAGATAAGAGCAAACATACAGTGATACTCTAGCAACCACCTGGAACATAATAGAAACCTCATTAAATGCCAAGCAACCCAAGCAACCACCTGGGATAACACAGCAACCAACTAGCAACACCATAGCAACAACTTAGCAATCACCTAACAACCATCTAGCAATGCCTAATCAAAATGGAATACCATAGCAACCATATAGCAACTACCCAGAATACCACAGTAAGCACCTAGCCACATCATTGCAACCATCTAAGATAATATACCAACTGCCCAGCAACAACCTAGCAACCACCTGGAAGACCATATCAACCACCTAGCCACTGCCTGAGAGAGCACAGCACACAAAAGTGTTCAACGTTTAACGCTCAGTGATCCATGAACTTCAATTATCCAGCTCAGAAATCCAGTTCAAACACTTCCTGAATCTGTAGAGTCGCCCTTTCCATTCCATCTTATCACGAGATCATACGAGACTCACATCCGGAGTTATGAGCCTATGAAGAGGGGCTGAGATACACGTCATCTGCCTCTCACCGTGTGGAACCGGTGGATTCATGTGTCCATCTACATTCTGTGTGAAACTGACCGATGGACACTCAGGAAATCACTAAGGACTGACCATCACGCCCGAAACCCTTCATTCTTCATTCAGTCCACATCGGAGACTCATGTGAAACGGAGTGCAGAGAGTTTACAGCTGCTGAAGATACACACAAATCGGGAAACTGACCTCAGATCCCAGAGGATGAAATCCAACCAATTTAGAACAACCAGTTAAGCTTAAACTAACCCATAATAATCCACTACCAACCATCATTACAATATCAACCCAGATGAAGGAGAATTCCAGCAATTTTTCAAAATTTCTGAATAACTCAGTGTGTGAGCTGTAATCAGACTGATTCAGAGTGGTTTGGTGTGAAATGGTTTAGATGTCTTTACAGTGGTGGTGATAGGAACCAGGGGTCGCCATGACTACAACACAAATATAGACATTTTATTTACCATCCAGAACCACCAGTGAACCTACACGAGTCTTCTGAGTTTATATGGAATGTTGATGATGGAAAATAGTGGAAAATCTGAAATAATAAGTTTTCTTTGGGGACTATTTTGCCTCACAGCGCCCTGCATGTATCCCTCCACCATGAATGGAGTTTAATGAATGAATGAATGAAATGAACCTTTAGCCAGCTGTGTCTGAACACATCGGAATTAGACCTCCGCATTTAACCCATCCGTACCGTGAAACACCACATACACACTAGTGAATATCATAAATCATAAAACAGTGTCTCGGTCATCAGGCAGTGAATTCATAACCATTTCATGTAGTAACTTTCTGTGAGGGAGCTTTTAGAGGTGGACGTCTGGTTCCTATCAGAACAGCTCTGACTCGGCAAGTTTCTCTAGAACGGAGCGTTTCACACCAAACCACTCTGAATGACTCTGTTTACATCTTAACCTTTTGATTACGTAGAATTTTTGAAAAATTGGAGGAATTCCCCTTTAACTGAACAACTTTCAACATCTGTTTACAACATACTTTAACCTTCTCAGTGTTATTAACTGGCTTTTTGGGCCAACTTAACGTTCCTTTACAAACTTTCCCCTCTGAGATTAAAGATGGTTCTTTCTGGATACGTCAGGTTTTTGTTTGCGTATCTCTTTGTTCGTAGTGCAGGTGTGAAACACGATTTCCCCCCCGCTGCGTTTCTCAGTATTGTTTTGTATTTTTGGTTTCTTAGTTGATGGCATATTTTCTGGAAACTGTGATGACCTTTTATTTCTGTCTTTTTAAAGATATTTATACTTGCCCATATCATGTTTTGCAGTGTGGCCCAAAACCACCAGTAAAAAACATATTCTGGGCTTTTTTGCCCAGGATTGTGTATCTTAGAGCACATCTTATACTTTATTAGCAACAACACTCTCTGAGCTCCGACGTCTGAGCTTAGTTTGCCAGGTTCTGTGTGTAATAAGTCGAAATAAAGTCCCTTTAGAAGAGGCAGAAGTGCTAATTTCCTTCCTGGCGGTTTACTGAAAGCGTGTTTACTCTTCTTGGCCGGTGTGAGACACCTGCGGCGGGCTGAGCGCAGCTGGTGCCGTCTGTGGTTACAGGCACCGAGAGGGACTCTACTTCATCAGAAAAATGGCTTCAGCTGAGAAAACAGCGCAGAGTTTATGTGGGGAAATCGCTGAGTTCAGTTTTCAGCTCTTTTTAAACGGTGGGATAAAGTTCCCCAACCTGAGTGAGAACTTCTCTCCACCTTTTCCTGACAGTTACACAGCAGCAGCAGCAGCAGTTCATCAGAACTGGACCTAATTTTGATTATTTCATCATTTCACTGCAAAAATGTTCTCTTGTCAAGTAAAATTATCTTAAATATAGTTAACAACTTTAATAGTTCTCCTCTTGAGATTGATGTAAGCTTAACTGAAGATTATTTTCCTTATTTCTGGACATTATTTAAGTTTGTTTTAAGTGATTTTATTAAGGAAAGTGATCACTATATTGGCAGATAATTTAGCTTGTTTTAGAAATGAGCTTGAAACCAGCAAAATGATCTGCCAGTACAGTGAGATATTTAATAAACAAGTAAAAATGTCTAGAAATAAGCTTATAATCTTTTAATAATCTTCTATAAAAGATCATTTCACTTGACAAGATACTATTTTTTGCAGCGTTCATCAATAGTGCAAGATGCCTCGTTTATAAATCGTATTTTAATTCCATTCTACAGTGTTCTCAACATAAACTCTAAACATTTGCCTTTGAATGATCTATAAAAGTGTGATGTGATGACAGCAGCAAATTGTATGATCTCATAACGAGAAACACGTCTGGGGGCGACTTCTTAACTGCTTCACGGCAAAAAGCGACATATTCCTCATTATGAGATTGTTGGATTGATTTTTTAAAATTTATTTCTAGACATTTTTACTTGTTTTAAGTCATTTTATCTTGTAATAAGTGTCACTTCATTGCCAGATTGATCTGCTTGTTTTGAGAATTAATAATAATTTTGCTTTTTTTTAAAGAAATAATGCGTAAAACAAGTAAAATCAGAATAAGAAACTTGGATAAGATCAAATTCTAAAAGTCTAGAAATAAGTTACAATATTCTTACAACATTCTCATAATTAAAAACCACATTTGACATGTTTTCACTTGTTAATAGACCCTTTTTTGCAGTTTTGGCGCTTGTTTATTTTGCCATCCAAGTACAATTAAAAACACAAACTTTGCTTGTCATCAAGAACAAGATAGAAATAATAAGTTTTCTTTGGGGACTATTTTGCCTCACAGCGCCCTGCATGTATCCCTCCACCATGAATGGAGTTTAAGTTCTCTAAACTATCATAAAACAGTGTCTCAGTCATCAGGCAGTGAATTCATAACCATTTCATGTAGTAACTTTCCATTTAAATATGCAGTTTTCAGTGGTGTTTCCTTTTAAAGATCTTAGAATTCAAATGTCCCGGCGATATTTAGGAGTAGTGCGTAGGATAAAGTGCATCGGCTTTGGAGCGGTCTGCACTACAGAGGCCGAGGTCAGGATGTGGACAGGAGGAAAACTCCATCTATCATAAATGCCGTCTAGATCAGTAAGTACGTATGTAATGCAGTGACTGCACTGTGTGGTTGGATATTGTTGTTTATTTGATCCTTTCATCAACGCTTCATTAATCACAGCTGATGTGTCACCCAAGAGAGTTCAGGCTTTGAAATGTTAGCACACAAAACAGCTCCATGCAGCCCATCATTACAGACTTTCAAACGACTGACTCACTTAATGACCCACGGAGCAAACACTGCCCATTAAACGGTCAGCCTTTCAGCGTGTTTTCAACACAAATAATCATGTTTTCTTCATCAGATTTGCAGCATTGCACCGTATTAAAGGGGAATTCTACTGATTTTCCACATTTCCTGCATAATTAAGTGGTTAAGATGTAAACAGAGTCGTTCAGAGTGGTTTGATGTGAAATGCTTGTTTAGAAACAGAGTCTGATGTCTGAGACACTGACCCCAATTACGCCTGGTCACTTCCTGTGTCCAGTATCTGATTTAAGATTTTAGCCACATGTATTTACACTTGGTGGTCAAATGCATCTCCGGTTAGTTGGACTGATTTCTGGGGGACAGAATATGCAAATCAGCTCGTTACACAGCAACCAATCACCAACTGTTTATCTGCTCAGCCTCTTCGTCTGCAGTGTGTTCTGTACAGACGTCCACCATGATTAGACAAGAAAACGGATCACGTGCCCAGTCACACACTGCATGGGGAGGAGTTCGGTTGTACCCAGAGGGGTTTTGGTTGTAGTGGGAGGGGTTTCGGGTGTACTGAGAGAAGTTTCAGTTGTACTGAGAGGAGTTTCAGTTGTACTGAGAGGAGTTTTGGTTGTACTGAGAGGAGATTCAGTTGTATTGGGAGGAGTTTTGGTTGTACTGAGAGGAGTTTCAGTTGTACTGGCAGGAGTTTCGGTTGTACTGAGAGAAGTTTCAGTTGTACTGGGAGGAGTTTCGGTTGTACTGGGAGGAGTTTCAGTTGTACTGGCAGGAGTTTCAGTTGTACTGGGAGGAGTTTCAGTTGTACTGAGAGGAGTTTCAGTTGTACTGAGAGGAGTTTTGGTTGTACTGGGAGGAGATTCAGTTGTATTGGGAGGAGTTTCGGTTGTACTGGGAGGAGTTTCAGTTGTACTGGGAGAAGTTTCGGTTGTACTGGGAGGAGTTTCAGTTGTACTGAGAGGAGTTTCGGTTGTACTGGGAGGAGTTTCGGTTGTACTGGAAGGAGTTTCGGTTGTACTGAGAGGAGTTTTGGTTGTACTGGAAGGAGTTTTGGTTGTACTGGGAGGAGTTTTGGTTGTACTGGGAGGAGTTTCGGTTGTACTGAGAGGAGTTTCAGTTGTACTGGGAGGAGTTTCAGTTGTATTGGGAGGAGTTTCAGTTGTACTGGGAGGAGTTTCAGTTGTATTGGGAGGAGTTTTGGTTGTACTGGGAGGAGTTTCAGTTGTACTGGGAGGAGTTTCAGTTGTACTGGGAGGAGTTTTGGTTGTTCAGTGCGTCTTGGAGAGACGGATGTGTTTACGTTGCTTTAATGTGGCTCAAATGCGTCTCAGTCCACCTCCTGAAGTGGTTTGAATGATCAGATTTGTATGTTTTAAATGCGTCTTGGCTGCGTTTACACTTACATTTTTTGTGGCCTCATCCAGATTTGATCCTGATACTCAAGACTCATGAAGTGACCAGGTGTAAACAGGGTCCTTGTTTAATTATAGTTTTAAGGTATCTAAACAAAATGTTCTTAAACCTAGTCAATATACGTAACATTCCTAATGCCGAGATTGTTAATCTTATTATAAGATCAGACTATTTATTTCGAGACACTTTTAAAGTAGTTTCCCACCATACTGGAGAAGAATTTTGCTTGTTTTAAGAAATCTGATGATATAGTGAAATAATTTTAGTAGATAAAATTGATTAAAACGTGATGTCCAGAAACGATCTTATAATGTGCTGAACAACCTCAATATGAGAAATATTAGATACATTCACTTGATGAGACAGCGTTATTATGCAGTGCATTCACGGTGACAGTGACTCACAGTTATGAGGCCAAAGAAAACTTATTATTTCAGATTTTCCACTATTTTCCATCATCAACATTCCATATAAACTCAGAAGACTCGTGTAGGTTCACTGGTGGTTCTGGATAGTAAATAAAATGTCTATATCTGTGTTGTAGTCATGGCGACCCCTGGTTCCTATCACCACCACTGTAAAGAGTTTAAAATTGGTGGAATTCCCCTTTAAAGCCTAAGCAGGTTTATTAAGAGGAAAAAAGTCGAGTGTGTAATTTTTTTTCTGGCTGTCACACAAAAACCTTAATTTTTTGGTTGTTTTTCATTTATTTTTGCATAATTTGAAAACTCCAGAATTCAAAATTACTTTAAGTTCCATTATAAGTCATTTAAGAAAGTGTTTTTTTCTCCATTTTTCTGTGAAGTTAAGTTTTTGAAGATGCAAAGTTTTGTTCCAGCAATGACGGCTTGTCTCAATGTTCTCTTCAAATGCAGAATGATAAAGTTATTGTGAAAATAACCTCAGCCAATCAGATTGTGGTGAACTGGTGAACTAACATTTGGATTTTTACACAGTTACACTGAAATACCGAGCTCTACCTGGAATGACAGTAAGGCAGCATGTCCTGTGACTTCTGATTTGGCAGCGTATTTACCAGCACCCCCTGTGAGAATGCACGTAACCGGCCGATCTAGATCAGAACGTTCCCTCTCGCAGCCGCAGCTGCCTTTGTGGAATCAAACTCCAGACCCTGTCCGGCGTTTCCCTGGAAAACAGGCCGATTCCTATCAGCTCTGAGTGACAGATGCTCTAACGGAGGAACAAAAGGCACACTTCTGCTGCCGCACACACGGCCTGCTTGTTTTCCTGCTGTTTACAGTCATAACAGCACAGTGCGCTCAGAGGGTGATATAAATCTGGACACGCACTGACCTGCCTGCAGCGCTGAGCTCATACGGCTACTGTTCACAGCAATCGCAATACAACGACCTTCTGTTACGCTGACCCCCGTTACTCAGCCGACACTGCCCCACGATAACAATCACAACCACATATGTGTTCAAATACAGGCACGTTTCCACAATAAACACCGAGCACTGGACGGATATTTGGGCACTTTAGGAAGAAGTTCAGTCCAATCTTCTCCTGTGGAGGGGAATGTCTGCACAATTCAGGGTCTGAGATGTAAACATGTCAACAGAGTGATTCAGAGTGGTTTGGTGTGAAATGGTTCAGATATCTTTACAGTGGTGGTGATAGGAACCAGGGGTCGCCATGACATGAATCTGAAAAAAATATGTTTTAAGGATATGTTTTAAACCAAAAAAGGTGGATGTCTGGTTCCTATCAGCACCACTGTGAACAGTTCTGACTCGGTAAGTTTATCTAGAACAGAGCGTTTCACACCAAACCACTCTGAACGACTCTGAACCTCTCTGAACCGCTCTGTTTACAACTTAACCACTTAATTATGCAGAAGTTATCAACAATTTGAGTTCCTTTTTAATGATGTGGTTTCTTAGTGCATTAATTCTGACACGCAACAAATGTGATCTAACAAAGCTAAAATTAATGGATTTTTATTGTTACCATTTTAACCCTCTGGGTTCCACATTGGTCAGGAAAATGGATCAGCATGTGGAATTGGACCTTTCTGTGAGCTACTGTGTTTCCTATAACCGTACAAAAGAAGCTGCTGCTTTTATTGTTGGAAGCCCTGTGATAGTTTTTGATTGAGCATACATACACATTTGCATTGCTAAGGAAACGATTATTTCTGATGTTTCATTCTTCTTTGGCCTGGAGAAAACAATGTCCATCATTTCCATAAACATCTGAAAGGTTCACATGTCAGAGAACAGTACAGGTTTCCACTGAGCATCAGTCCATTTCAGATGAGCTCGAGCCCAGAGAAGTCGGCGGTGTTTCTGGACATTGTTGATATGTGACTCCCACTGTGCAGAGTTCAGTCTTAACCTGCATTAGAGGATACAGTTACAGATGGTGATTAATGATAACAATTTGTCAAAGTATTCCTGAGCCCATGTGGAGTTATCCATTACAGAAACATGCCAGTTTTTAAAGCATGAGGTCAAAGGTCACGGTCATTCCGTTGTCGTTTTTGGTGTTACCCACAGAGAGAATTTTTCCAGATTTTCTTAAATGTTGTGATGATATTATGATATTATGCATTGAGGGTGAAAAATCTAAAATCCTTTCACTCGCTCACCGACTTTGACTTTGTATTTTTGGCGAAGTGGTCTCGACTCATCCCTCATCCTCGCTCATAAAAGCACTCGGCCTCTCCTTGATGATCCTTTGATATCCAGGCATGACTGCATCACTTATTTAAGATGTTTTTTGGAACATTGAACAACATTTCTAGTCTTAAACTGCATGAACACTCCAAGACATTAAGCAATGCAAATAATAATAATAATAATAATAATAATAATAACAACACTAATAATAATAACGAAATGATCTTTTTTATATTGATTTTTTTTAATGTTTGGCTTTTGTAGTTACTATTTTGTTCCTGATGTTCTTTAATGAGTTACTGAGACTCACTTTTCAGTCAACACAGACTTTCACACACACTTATTAGTGCACACACACACGTCTACCAACCTGCTGTGAGGAAACCACACACACTCACACACACACACACACACACACACACACACACACACACACACTCAGTGTCTTCACACTGAGGAGAGAGAGCTGCGTTTAGCAGGAAGTGCTGGTGTTTCTGTGACAAAAGGCGAGGCAGGTTTATTTAAACAGCACTTTTCATACACACGGAAACATCAAAAGAAAAAATAAAGGCAAAGTGCTTACAAACAAAAAACAAATAAAGATAAAAATCTTTAAAAAAATATATAGTTAAAGGAAAGTTCCCAAAAACAGAGACAAAAAAGAGAGAGTGAGATGGAGAGAGAGGGGTAAAAGAAGAAGAGAGAGGGACAATGAGAGAAAGAAAAAAGAAAAGAGAATGATAGAGAGAAATGGACAGCAAGGAAGAGTGAGAAGAGAAAGCGAGTAAACGAAGAGAAAGAGAAAGGTAGAAAGAGAAAAATGAGGAGAGAGGAGGGAGACAGAGCAGGAGAGGGAGAACGGAGAGAATGACAGAGTAGAAAGAGAGAGAAAGAGAGAGAGAGAGTGAGCAGTAGAGAGGAAGAGAAAGAGAGAGCAAAAGAAAGAAAAAAGAAAGAGAGGGAGAGAGAGAGAGGGGCAGAGAGAGTGAGATAGGAGTAGAGAGAGAGCAAAAGAGAAGAAAAGAAAAAGAGAGAGAGAGAGATAGTGAGAGAGAGTGAGATAGAAGTAGAGAGAGAGCAAAGAAGAAAAAAGAAAAAGAGAGGGGGCAGAGAGAGAGATAAGAGTAGAGAAAGTAAGAAAGAAGAAAGAGTGCGTGAGAGAGAGAGAGAGAGAGAGAGAGAGAGAGAGAGGGATGGGGCAGAGAAAGTGAGATAGAGTAGAGAGAGAGAGCAAAAGAAAGAAGAAAAAGAGAGACAGTGATAGAGTGAGACAGAGAGAGTGATAAAGAGAGAGAGATTGATAGAGTGATAGTGATAGAGAAAGTGATAGAGAGATAGAGAGAGAGACTGATAGAGAGTGATAGAGAGAGAGAGAGAGTGATAGAGAGAGAGATAAATTAGAGATGTGTGTAGAGTTGATCTCTGTGTCTGGGCTCATGCCGAGTGACTGTACATCACGTCTTTATTCCAGACGTAACGGCTCTGAGACGGCGGCCTTTGAAGTGGCGGAAGAAGAAAAGAGAAGGAGAGAAGGAGATGGTGGAGATGGGC
>NW_023494793.1:257500-282500 GCF_904425465.1 Colossoma macropomum | reverse complement strand
CAGACACCATGACAACACCGTGATACCAAACTGATGACGCCACTTTTGAAGAGCAGAACCAAAGGAAGTTTAGAAATGCGACACAAACGTGATCTGATACTGTATCATGTAATCTTTTCATTGTTTATACAGAGTAATGTGTTTCCACCAGCTCATCTCTGACAAAATGTTTGTGTAGTCATAGGTTTAAAGGGAAATTCCTGTGATGTTCCAAAATTTCTCCATAATTAAACTGGCTAAGATGTAATCAGAGCGGTTCAGAGTAGTTTGGTGTGAAACGCTCTGTTCTAGATAAACATACTGAGTCAGAACTGTTCTCAGTGGTGGTGATAGGAACCAGACGTCCACCTCTAAAAGCTCCCTCACAGAAAGTTCCTACATGAAATGGTTATGAATTCACTGCCTGATGACTGAGACACTGTTTTATGATAGTTTAGAGAACTTAAACTCCATTCATGGTGGAGGGATACATGCAGGGCGCTGTGAGGCAAAATAGTCCCCAAAGAAAACGTATTATTTCAGATTACTAAGATTGCTGCTGAGCAGACAGAAAGTTACCTATAGCTAGCATGGATAGTCACTTCGCTTAATTATATTTCTATGATGCTGTAGTAAATGCAGCTAACATTATGATTGTGCAGTGATGTTATAAAGTGGGGTCGTGGTTTAAAACTGCCATTAGATTTTCATTTAATCCCTAAAATCCCCGGCTGTTTACAAAATAAGGCTTATTATTCAGTAACTACAGGGATTTCAATGCAAACTGGCTGAGTTATAGAAGTGTGTAATAAACCTTTGGGCCCACCGGTGGATCTGGCCATTTAAGGGGTTAATATAGTTTGCTAATGAAGGTCAGGAGGCACTTGTTTTTCTAGTTAATGATTGTAATTAGCTAGCATAGATAGCTACTTGTTGACGAATCAACAGAATTCAGACGCTCGCGGATAAAATGGGCTAAAGTAGTTTTATGAAATGAACTGAACCTTTGAGCCAACTGTGTCTGAACACATTGGAATTAGACCTCCGCATTTAACCCATCCATGCAGTGAAACACCACATACACACTAGTGAACACACACACTAGGGGGCAGTGAGCACACTTGCCCAGAGCGGTGGGCAGCCCTATCCACGGCGCCCGGGGAGCAGTTGGGGTCAGGTGCCTTACTCAAGGGCACTTCAGTCACAGACTGTCAGCTGAGGGGATCGAACCAGCAAAAAACACAGCAAGATTACAATCGTGATCATCACACCAGGCAGAAAAGAACAAAGGGAATCAGCATGTTGTGGTCGAAAAACAAGCCAAACAGTCCAAAGACACAGATCCAAAAGACAAAGTCAGGGAAACAAAGTAGAGGTCATGACAGGGCAAAGACAATATATATACTATATATACAATATAACGCTCAGCAAGATCTTAGAGAAGCAATACCTCGCAATGTCTCAACCTGAAGCCCAGGCTTAAACTCTAAACTAATCTGATCATATGACCAGATACACAGGTGCAGAACATTAGTAGTCTGGAGATTGCGAGTGCTGATATGTGCACGAGCGATGTGATCTCCTGAAGGATTGTGGGCAATGGAGTCCGTTACGGACTCCGAGTCCGAGGGAAGTTGCTCTGACACGTGATCTCCCAATGCATTCTGGGAAATGAAGTCCGAATCCCCCCGATGCGACACTACTCAAACAATTGGAGTTTATTTTACTCAACTTTAACACATACAGTGTCAATTAAAATACTTAACGCAAGACACCAGAAGGTTGTTGTTTTAGTCACAATTTTTTGGGAAACAAATGATAAACATTACCTTAATTATTAATATCATTCTAGACAATTTAGCATTTCTTCCTTTTTCACAGTTTTTCTCAGTCCAGCAGCGACACTGAGGTGTTTAAAAACTCCAGCAGCACTGCTGTGTCTGATCCACTCAGACCAGCACAACACACTAACACACCACCACCACGTCAGTGTTACTGCGGTGCTGAGAATGACCCACCACCCAAATAGTACCTGCTCTGTGAGGGTCCATGGGGGTCCTGACCACTGAAGAACAGGGTAAAAGGGGGCTAACAAAGTATCAGAGAAACAGATGGACTACAGTCTGTAACTGTAGAACTACAAAGTGCACCTATATAGTAAGTGGAGCTGATCAAATGGACAATGAGCGTAGAAACAAGGAGGTGGTCAGAATGTTATGCCTGACCGGTGTAACTAGCTATTAGTTGCTGGTAACTCAGCTAACATTCATGCTTTCCTTGCTGATGTTATGTTTGCTCAAACAGTGTTTCTCCATTGTCGATGACACCAATGATTACATCATATCAACCAGCAGCTGCTCTCCCTGAAGGAGAGTGGAGGCCCGTCAGGCTCTTTAATCAGGTGGTTCCCGTCATACCTCTTACATCACTGCCTCCACCTGAGTGCCGTGGAGATGTGTGAGCAGGAAGTGGCTGAGCGAGCAGGAAATCAGAACAGTCACATGTAGCTGCTGTTGACACTGGAGGATCAGACAAACACAGAGACGTAGGAAAGAACATGCTGGCAGTGACGCCACGAGTCCTCAGGGGAGAGTTCACCCACCCTGCCCACCATATACCACACTGCAGAACTCAGAGACCCTTCATACGTTTAACGTCCTGCCAAAATGGTCCACTCTTTATTCCAGCTTCCATTCTTCTCAGGAGACTCACTTTCAGTTCCTCAAAGAATCTGCAGACACACCTCCAAGTTCAGTCTTAGAAGCTGGTTGATCATTTTCTGAAGTAATCAAACACATTCAGTGGTGTTGAGGTCTGGACTCTGGGGTGGTCAGTCCATCGTTCAGCTTCTTTGTTTGATGTGTCCGTCTCCTTTTCTCAGTGAGGTTCTTCTTGATCAGCTACACATCCTTTCAGACCCACAGCGCTGAGTCGTCTTCTCACAGTGGAAGGATGGACAGAAACACCTGTGGATGTTTTCAGATCTGATCAGCTTGATTTTCTCCTCTCTCTCAGAGATGAAAGCTTTAAGTGCTGTTTATCTGATGGGGGCAATTTTGGGGGCTACCAGGTCTTCCAGGTTGTAAAATAAAGTAAAATAAACTTCCTGAAGAAAATGCAGAGTAATTGTGCAGGTTAAGCAGCTCCAGGTGGTTGCTGGGGTGTTACTGTGTGGCTGCTAGGGTACCCCACATGTTTGCTTGGGTCTTGGTTGCTAGCGTGTTGCTAGGGTGTTGCCATGGTATCCCAGGTGGTTGCTAGGGTGTTGCTGTGTTTGCTATGGTGTCCCACATTTTCGCTGGCGTCTTGGTTGCTATGGTGTTGCAGTGGTATCCCAGGTGGTTGCTAGGGGATTGCTATTTGTGTTTGCTACGGTATCCCACATGGTTGCTAGGGTCTTGGTTGCTAGCGTGTTGCTAGGGTGTTGCAGTGGTATCCCAGGTGGTTGCTAGGGTGTTGCTAGGGGATTGCTATGGTTCCCCACATGGTTAATAAGGTGTTACTGACAGACCTGCATCAACATGACATTAATTGGGTACACAGACTTTTTTACCCCATTGAATTCTGTGGGAAAATATTTGTTGTCTAACGATAATTGCACGAAAACTGTACCTGATCAAAATGCTGCACACAAGCACACCATTACCGTTCAGACTGAACATTCTGGATTTGCAGCGATGTTGATATCTTGACAACTGCAAGACGAGTCAGCGGACAAAAAATATGAACCAAGAAGAAGAATAACGTACCATCAGATAACAGTATAGTGTAGTGCTTCGCAGTGCGCAGTCGCTAATTACACTTTCAACAGATAATGAATCACACAACTAAAATACTGTAGTAGTCCATTTTTCACACAATCTGTTTATTTTGTATTTATCTTAAATCTAGTGGGAACAACCCAATCAAATCCTGCATAATAAAATCAAGTCCCGCCCACACTTATCTCACGCCAGTTTGTGCTGAATTTGATTCTCATTCATGTTTCCTTTCCACTTTGAGCCCCGAACGCCGAAGCATGGTCCCGAACTGGAAGACGGCTAACATCGACAGACGGACCACAGTCTGTAACTGAACACCAGCCAGGTGGTGCTATGAGGGAGGCATTTCTGATGAAGTGGGCTGATTTTGTTCACTTATCTCATTGTTTATTTCATGGCCTGTCATCCCATTACATTAAGAACAATGTCTGACATGTTGACCACAGCGGCCCACAGAGTGATGATGTAGTGTCAGCTTCTGCCCATGAGTCACTCTCCTGTAAAGGTTTTGGTTAGACCACACAAGCTTGTGGTGCAAATATGGTACAGAAACTTGTGGTTGTCTCTTTCTGACTCATAAGCTAAACACAGCGGGGTGTTAAGAGGACGCTGCAGAACACTGATAATACAGCCTCTAACTCTGTTACTGCTGCTGCAGGAATAATGATGACATAACAAAATAATAACATGCATTTTAATACGCACACATCACTACAGTCAAATCAGATGGTTCTTCAAGGGTTCTTTAGTAAAGACAATGATTCCATATAGAACTGTAAACATTTGCATGCTTGCATGGTGAAATAGTTCTTCAGAATGTGATGTAAATGGTTCTATATAGCATCAAAAAGGGTTCTGCTGTCATGACGTCAAGTTTTTAACACTAGCAGAACCCCTTTATGGTGCTACCTAGAACCCTTTTCAAAAACGTTCTATCTAGGACCATATACAACACATTCTCAATCAATCTGAAGAACCATTTCATGGTGCAGAGAACACTTTAAGCATGCAAATGGTTCTTTGAGTGTCCATGGCTCTAAATTGAACCATTGTTTTTACAAAAGAACCCTTCAAGAACCATCTCTTTCAAGAGTGTACTAAAATTGCTATCAAAGCATAAAAAGTCAGCAAAATAAATAATATTTATTATGAGAATAATCTGTTTATTATTAGTAATATTAGTATTATTATTATTATTAAGTAAAATCATTTTACTGCACTGGCAGATACTTTTTCCTAATTATAAGGAACAATGCATGAATGAAATAACTTTATCTGCTAATGGGCTAACTTGAAAAGATTGCATTAAATATTATCTAAAATAGGTTGAATAATCTTATAACACTGTTAAAACAGTGTTAAAGTGAGAAATATTATGCATATTGATTGAATTAAGGTGACTCAACTTGCCATGGTTTCATTTTTTGCAGTGCAGAATCAGAAAGTTTCTCGATTCACCTGATTCTGTGTGTTTGTGCACGTCGTCAGGTTTTCAGCTATTGTCAGCGTGCTGAGCAACGCTACAGGGGATTTCCACCCAAACCTGGAGTCAGATACAATCTCTGAAACTCCACTCGCCTCCTGAGACTGCTGACCCAGATGAGTCGCTTCAAAACACAGAGCGCATCAGCAAAAGCTAACGTAGGAGGGAGATCACACAGCAGAGAGGAGTTCATGTGGAGGCCAGCGCGCTGCTCTGTGAGCGACGCCGCTGAGCCTCGAAAATAGAAAACGCTAATTTAACCAGTTCCTCTTATCCCAAATATAGCCAGCCGAGGCGTGTGTGGTGTCTGAGCTTTGCCTCTGTAGCTTTAGCACTAGTAGAGCTAAGAGGCTAAAGCTAACAGTGTAACGGAAGCTTTACTAACAAAAGTGACTAAAAACAGTAGGGGACTTTCGCCATGTCTGCAGGTAACCGTGTGTCAGTCAGTGTCAGAACCACAAGGAAAGCTAATAAGCTTCCATTACTTGTTAGCTACATTAGCCTCGTAGCTCCATGCAGGGCTAAAACTAATGCACTGCACACTGTAAGTGAGTTTTACTCCAGTACTGCATTATTTCTTTGAAGTGTTTGAAGAAATTTGAAAATGAATTTGCCTTATTTGATGGAATAATGGCACAAAACAAAATAAGGAAAGACCGAAGAACAGCGCTGGAGTGACTCTCACCCAGCTCCATATCTTCTAGACAAGTAGCATATTTTGTTCTAAGCTGTTCTAACTGAGCTGAGGAGCAGGCAATAATGTTAGCTAGCTTAAGCTACTGCGCTAGCTAAGGAAACGTTCTAGACCTAGTAGAACTCAGGTGGCCTAAGTGAGTTTTGGCCTTGGCGGAACGTACTTGTGGGTAATGTTAACTACCTAGCCTCTGTGCTAGCTGTGTCAGTGCTGATGCTAAAGCTTTATGTGTGAAAATCTACTACAATTTAGTCTTTAAGAGGTGGGGCTTTGGATAGACACTGAAAGGAGGGGCTGTATTAGTTTGGGGTGGGGCTTTGGTGGGAACACTAAAGGGAGGGGCTGTATTTGGGGGTGGGCCTTTGCAATGACCACTAAAGGGAGGGGTGTATTTGTTTGGAGGGAGTGTTGAAAGGAGGGGTTTGTTTGTTTGTGGTGGGCTTTGGAATTATCACTTAAGGGAGGGGCTGTATTTAGGGGCAGGGCTTTGGAGTGAACACTGAAGGGAGGGGTTTATTTGTTTGGGGTGGGGCTTTGGAGGGAACACTCAAAGGAAGGATGTATTTTTTTGGGGGTGGGGCTTTGGAGGGAACACTGAAGGGAGGGGTTTATTTGTTTGGGGTGGGGCTTTGGAGGGAACACTCAAAGGAAGGATGTATTTTTTTGGGGGTGGGGCTTTGAAGTAAATACTGAAGGGAGGGGCTGTGTTTGTCTGGGGCAGAGCTTTAGAGGGAACACTGAAGGGAGGGCTGTATTTGGGGCGGGGCTTTGGAGGGAACACTGAAGGGAGGGGGTGTATTTGTTTGGGGTGGAGCTTTGGAGTAAATAATGAAAGGAGGGAACACTGAAGGGAGGGCTGTATTTCTTTGGGGGGTGGGGCTTTGGAGTAAATAATGAAAGGAGGGAACACTGAAGGGAGGGCTGTATTTCTTTGGGGCGGGGCCTTGGAGGGAACATTAAATATAGGAGCTGTATTTGTTTGGGGGTGTAGCTTCAGAAGGACCACTGAAGGGAGAAGTTATGCTTAGGGGCGTGGCTTTGGAGGGAACACTAAAGGGAAGGGCTGTATTTAGGGGAAGAGCTTTGGAGTGAACACTGAAAGGAGGGGTTTATTTGTTTGGGAACACTAAAGGGATTGGCTGTATTTGGGGGTGTGGCTTTGGGGGGAACACTGAAGGGAAGGGTGTATTTGTCTGGCTTTGTAAACAGTTAGCTTTAGCTAACTTCCAACAAAATTAACGAGTATTTGTGTCGGTTCATCCTCAGTTTAATGCAGTCACTTAACCAAGACACTCGTAAACATGTGTGAGCACTGAACACAGTGCAGTTGAGTTCAGAAGGTCAGCAGGTGGCTCAGAGTTTAGCCCCGTCTCCAGATCGGGGCATTTTCTGTGTAAACTCTGCTGCTTTGTTTGGTTTTTAAGGCTTTTTGTGGCGATGTCACTGCAGAGGAGAGAAAAACAGCATGACTGGCATCTACAAAAGCACTGTGCACCAGCAGGCCTCAAACCCAGGTGTGCAGAAAAGTCTTGTTTTCAGGTCAGCGGGGTTCCCCTGCGTTTCCTGCACATTCGCATGAGAACATTGTAATGAGCTGCATAGAAAACGCAGCAGCAGAGTTACAGAGCAGTCCAACCAGCAGAGCTCCGTTACACTGCTTTACACAGCTGAGCTGCAATGAATGCTGTTGCTCTTGTTTGTTCTTTCCTAAAAGTTCTAATGCTGTAGCCTCAGGTAGGAACAGTCTGTATTTGTGTTTCTCTTTAAAGGCCCTTTATGGGGGGGAGGGTATTTACATGTCCTGAAGAAATGGTGCCAAAAACAAAATACACGTCACAGCAAATCAGCTCTATAGAAGATGAAGAGTTGCTTTGATTAGAGCTGAAACCACACGATGTTCTGTTGGGAAAAAAGAACGGCGCAGAAAGAAGTTGCCCTCAGGAAACCCACAGAAAGGCTGCCAGCTGTGTGGTCAAGAACATCTGCTGGCTGAAATGGGGGGTTTTTGGTGGTGGTCTGTTGACTGCACTCTAACACGCACAGTACGGACTACACAGTGTCAGCTGCACATAATGACACTGAGGGTCCGATGTGTGGAGCTCTTATCCTGCCCGTGTCGCTCTGTTAGGAACTGGCCTAAACCCATGAAAACGGGCAAAATGCACATCTCTCTGTCATATATATGCATTTCAGGGCGCAAAACATGAGAGGATCATGCAAAAAATTGGGCAAAGCTATTGGAGGTTTACAGTAGATCATCACCTCTAGTGCTTTTATTGCTTCCATAACTCAGTTGTGCAAAATAAGCAATGCAAACTGACTGGATTGCTCTTTAAGTAATGGTTCAGTGAAAAATAAACTTGCAAAGTTTTACCAATTTTACCCCAGATGGAGTCGACATGTTCGGTGTCTGGATTTTGCTTCTTTAGTTTGTTGGGCTGCTATAAAGCCAACATTGCTTGCAAACACTAGAAGTCAGTAGTCACCCAAAAAATGCCAACCCACTCAAAGCACATCCAGGGCTGCATTCAGGTCATGCAGACTTTTAGACGTAGTTAAGGACACACTTTGACTTACAGCCGAAATTGATTACATACACTGTATGGACAAAAGTTTTGGGACACACCTCGAATCCAGGTGTTTCATTCAGTCTTATTGCCACAGGTGTATAAAATCAAGCCCCTAGCCATGCAGCCTGCCTTGACACACATTAGTGAAAGAATGGGTCTAAAGAGTCACTGAATTCCAGCGTGGTGCTGTAATAAGTCAGTTTGTGAAATTTCTTCCCTCCTAGATTTTCCACGATCAACTGTGAGTGTATTATTGAAAAGTGGAAGTGTTTAGGAATCACATTAACTCAGCCACGAAGTGTCAGACCACGTAAAGGTACAGAGCAGGTCTCCGAGTTCTGAGGAGCACAGAGCGTAAAAGAGACCAACACTCTGCTGATCAATAACTGCAGAGTTCAAACCTCCTCTGGCATCAACATCAGCACAGAAACTGAGCCGGGAGCTTCATGGCAGGGTTTCCATGGCTGAGCAGCTGCATGCAGCCTTACATCACCAAGCACAATGCCAAGCGTTGGCTAGAGTGGAGTAAAGCGACGCCACTGGACTCTGGAGCAGTGGAACCGTGTTCTCTGGAGTGATGAATCAGCTTTTCTATCTGTCAGTCTGATGGAGAGTCTGGGTTTGGCGAATGCCAGGAGAACGTTACCTGCCTGACTGTGCCAGCTGTAGAGTTTGGTGGAGGAGGGATGATGATATGGGGCTGTTTTTCAGGGGTTGATCTAGAACCCCTAGTTCCAGTGAAGGGAAATCATAATGCTTCAACAGAACAATGAATTTGGTGGCTACTGTGAGAAGAGGTTTATTGACATCAGTCCAGGAGCATCAACTCCTCGTAAACAGGACAGCAGCTGGATGTGTCCACATTTAAAAACTGATCCGGATTTTGAAAGAGAATTTTTGCTGCGTCTGGTGAGATTTAAATTTACTGGTCTTGTGGATTTTTACTGGTGAAATAACAATAATTATAATAATAATAATAATAATAATAATTACAGACTGAAATGGAATCCCCGATTAAAGATATTCATAAAGCAAGAACAAATAAATAAATAATTTAAAACATTTAAAAATTAAGTTTTTACAGTAAACGTTGTCCTTCATGCTACCTAAAGGTTAGCTATCTTCCCATCAAAACCACTGAGCGCTAACTGCTAAAGCTGCTTAGACGTTCCAGACTATTTGTCTCTGTAGCTGCACTTATGAAGCGTTCGCAGATAATTCATGATGCTTTTTGTCTCCAGTTCTCAGCACGTGCTATTTTCAGCGCTGCATCACCGCAACGACCCACAAACTCCTCCTGAACAGGATCCACACGAAGCAGATCTGCACACACTGCAGTAAAGCTAACATTAAACTGCAGCAGCGCCTAAATGTGCACTGAAGGAAAACCAGTACAGCTTGAAAAATTACAGAACCGAAACTACAACTGACCACAAGCGCACCTACACACGTCAATTAACGTCTAACGCTCTGCACCGTAAAACAGGTTTAACCCCACATCAACCTAAAAATTTACTTCATGTGGTAATCCAAATGTCACTAAAGAGTCACTGCAAACGGTGCTAGCTAACACAGCTTAGCAATGGACTTGTAACATGACAGAATGACGCAGACACTCACGGGCAAAAGTAGAATGAGAGGCTTCACTGACGAAAATACAATCCAAAATCAGAGTCAATAGGTCAGATCCAAAAAGGGCACAGAAGCACAAACGTAACCAAGCAAATGATCCGAAAAGGGGTCAGGCAAAGGTCAAGTCAAAAACAGGGCAAAAACGTCAGAACCAGAATGACACAAACAGAGATGAACGCTCAGTAGCTCTTGGGACGGAAGCAACACCTCGCAAAGAACCTGTCCAACAAGCCCGGGCTTTATACTAATCAATGAGCTACAGGTGGACATGACCAGTACTCTGGGGAAAGAGGCAGGAGCACAGATCTACAGGGTGTCCCAAAAAAACTGACATCATTTCGTAGTCTAATAACAGCCAATTCTCCCTCAAATGATCTCAAATTTGAACAAAATGAGTAAAAACTAACCAAGTTTAATTTTTAATGTTTTTCAGGGTGAAGAACGGCGTTCACTAGAAATGAAAAGGCATTTAGTGTGTTAGAATATGCTTGAACACAGTCTAACGAGAGTGAGCGGCATTTTTGAGACAATTCAATAAAAATGCACCAACTGGAAAGCAGATTTGGACACGGCACAAAAAACTCAAAGAGGAAGGCTGTCTGTGCCGGACAAAGGGATCTGGACCACCACCAGTATCGGAAGATCAGTATCGTCAATCAGCTTTGTGAAATCGGTTATTAAATCTACGTCCCTCTGAATTTCTTGTTTGGATTTTGATAAATAAATCTTGTATTGTTTAACATGAAGCCTGTTTAATTATGTTCGCCTGGACATGTAGTTACTCAGATACTCACATCTCAAATGAGGTCAAGTTTTTTGGGACACCCTGTACATACCTAGACGCTGTATTGGGTCCAGCCAGGCACGTCAACGGCGCCGCCATTTTAGGGCGGTCAACATCGCTGCTGGACTGCATTCAGTACCATTACAGAGCGGCAGTTTAAGAAAGATACTGTCCGAAATTACACTATTTCAGGAATATCACACTCAGAAAGTGGGACAGGATTATATAACGGAGGGAACACAGTGATCCACACTCATGTCTGTGTGATGTGTATTGTCTGTGTGGTGTTTGTGTAGATATGGCCGTGTGGTTAATGAGGCTCAGAGAACCTGTTGATGTGATTGTTTTTCCTCTGATTTTATATTAAGCTGATTTCATTTAATAGTCTATTCAGGATCTTAACTTTATGTAGTAGCTATTTATTTACAGTGATGGTTAAAGCTTTGTAGCTCAGTAAGTTATAGCATTCCTTAATCCATGTAGATATTCATAATAGATTAATGTTAGCATCTTCTTACACGAAGCTGAAGTTGGCTTCTTATTTGCCAGCTTTCCTGTTCGAATTTTCCCATTCCATCTTAAATGGTGCATCAGCCAGCTTCTGCAGCTCCAGGCACCAGAGAATGACTGCTGCACCATTTAAGGTGGAACGGGAAAACTCGAACAAGATCCTGGCAAACAGGAAGCCGACTTCAGCCTCGTCCTTTTGTAAATAAACATAAACAGAAGTGATTCACACAGTGATGGATTTGCTGATTGTGTTTTTACCGGAGCTCAAACTCCTAATTATCACAATCAGTTATCAAAGTAATAAAAGCTACCGAGAGCAGATCCGTGCAGCCTGGATTAATCTGTGTCTAAGGATTATAACTAAACAAATGTGGTGAAAATCGGTTGAGTAATAATGAAGGTTAGTCCTGAGACTCATCGTCTCTCAATACAAGCCAATTTGTTTAGAAGCGGATCTTGACCTCTCCAACATGGCGGACACACAGATGTATCGCCACACATAGAGAATAACAGGCAAAGCGGCATCTAGGTATGTATATCTATGGACAGGAGTCACGTGATCCCCCAGGGGGTTCTGGGAGATGGAGTCCAAAGAGACCTCAGAGCCAAAGGGAGTCGTGACAGGACTGACATCACCAAAAACCAGAAAGCTTTGCCCAGTGTGGTAGCTTAAGCCACAAAATGCAATTCTGGCCTGCTTTGGATTTTAAGCACTTTGCATTTTTGTTTATTAATAATGTTGATGGAACATATTTGGATGGAAATGTGTATGACACGCAAAACCGGAACTGTATTTTAGTCTCCGTAGGTGAGAACCGTAGGTTTATCTCGGCACGGGTGTCTTCGTGGAGAGGTGTGTCTCCTTTCACCCGTCATTGCTCACTAGCAGCTCAACAACGTTTCACACACAGATAAAAGACAGAGTCCTAGTTCATCTGATAACAGAGTTATGGGGAGAAGTATTTCATCTCATTAAATTAGTTAAAAACACCCAAGATTTTCCATTCTACCGTCAGAATGGCCTCCCAGATAGCAGCATATCAGTCCGCTGGCTTCATAAGGTGGCACCCCACTGACCAGATTACTGTCCTGTGCAGAGACTTTTATTTTGGAAAATAAACTAAGACAATGACTGGGTCTGATATTTAAATGGTCTTCTTCATGGTGAAATGGTTCTTCAGATTGATGGAGAATGTGCTGTGGATGGTTCTACATAGAACATTTTGAAAAGGGTTCTATATAGCACCAAAAAAGGTTCTTCTACTGTAACATTGTAACAGCAGAGCCCCAATTTTCATAAGGTTTTATATAGAACCATCTACAGCACGTTCTCCAGCAATCTGAAGAACCATTTCACCATGCAGAGAACGCTTATTCATGCAAAGTGTTCTTTGAGTGTTCTATATAGAACTATTGCTATTTTTGTGGTGTTCTCAGTTTTTCAGGCCGGACATTACAGCACAGTCAGATCTCTATGCTCAGTGTGACTCCAGGGTGTTTCCCTGTTCCACTTCAGAGCTGCGAGTTCAGCTCTGGTTCTTTCTGTAAAGGTCGTGATGAGGTGACCTGGCACCAACTCACCTCTGAGGACACGCTCCGTTCTGTCACAGCAACAAGTAAACCACTCAGTGCAACGCGCGGTACATGATCTAGAGTCAGGCCACTGTAAATAACAGACAGTTCCTGAATTTAGAAGCTGGAGGCGCCGCAAATAGAAAGTTAAACCCACGTGAGCTAAAAATGATGATAATCCGGCCTTTAAAAAGACTCTAAGCCACTGAAAATAACCCTCATCTAATTACACTAAACCTACTTCCAGACATGAACGCTGAAAAAAGAACTCCACTAATCCAGTTCTGCACATTCCTGCATGCTGACCTTCAGTCCATTTAAAACAACAACAGCTACAGTGCACAATTCAGTATGTGCACATTTACATAATCTACATTCCTACCTACAAAGTGGCCGATGTGTGGAAGTGTTTCTAATAAAATAGCCAGTGAGTGGAAGTAGGTGGGGGTGTTTCTAATAAAGTGGTCAGCGAGGGGAAGTAGATAGAAGTGTTTCCAATAAAGTGGCCAGTGAACGGAAGGAAGTGGGGGTGTTTCTAATAAAGTGGCCAGCGAGTGGAAATAGTTGAGCGTGTTTCTTATAAAGTGGCCAGAGAGTGAAAGTAGGTGTAGGTGTTTCTAATAAAGTGGCCAGTGAGTGAAAGTAGGTAGGAGTGTTTCTGATAAAGTGGCCAGTTTGTGGGACTAAAATTTCTCCTTCAGTGTATGGAAAGTTTATGAAAGCAGTTGCTGCATGGAACAGATAGATAAATAAATATCCATCCATTATCCATAAAGGCACCGATGCAGGTCGCTAAATACTAAAAGGGGAATTCGGCTCATCCTCTGAGGAACAACAACATGTGTAAGAATCCTGTAAACCCTGTAAAGAGCTGGTGGCTCCAGAGAGAGCGCTGAGTTATTTCTGCCACGTGAGGAATTTGTGCTGGACTGAAACGCGCAGCTGCACAGCTGTGATGAATCCACAGAGCCGCACGCTACCATCTTCAGCTGCTGCTGCTGTCTGGCAGCTGTGCTCCTTTAGGAGTCATCCTTTAACCCTGATGGATCCTCCATGAAGTTCCTGCCTCAGAATCACTGCAAACATGTTGTTGAATTATTTCTGACTCGTAGCTCATTGAAACAAGTGGAGAAATTGTGTGAAAAGTGCAGATTCTAAACTTTTAATCCACACCACATTTGTGTTTGTTAGTAGAAGAGGAGATATTTTATTATGGTGTGAATTTGATGAAAAGCTATTGTTGTGTGTACAGTTAGAAAAAACTACTCTTTATATATTTGTCTTATTTTGGAAACAGACCAGACTTGAAACTGTCAATACAGAAAGTAAATCAAGCATGTTATATAACTAATTGTATAATTAAGTTGGCTTGACAACAGCAAATTATCTTTGACCTTTGTTTTTGTTTTTTTATTGTTATTCTTCAATTTTTATATGATTCACTAGATCACATTTTTAATTTTGGGGCTGACTGTGCATAAAGTTTTTGTACAGCATTGCGTACTTTTTTCTTATAGGAAATGAATGTATGTACATACATACATATATATATATATATATATATATATATACACATACATATATATATATATACATATATATATATACACACACACACATACTAGCAACCACCTGGGATACCAAAGCCATTTGTGCTCAACATCCTAACAACTGTCTAGCATCTCACAGCAACAACCTAGCAACACCTTAGCAATCACCTCTGATATCATAGCCACAGCCTAGCAATACCTTAGCAATCACCTCTGATACCATAGCAACAGCTTAGCAACACCTTAGCAATCACTTGGGATACTACAGTAGCGGCCTAGCAACACCTTAGTTACCACCTGGTATATCATAGCAATAACCTAGCAGACCTTAACAACCATGGTGGATACCATAGCAACTGCTTAGCATCACCTTAGCAACCAGCTGAGCTCTCATGGCAATGGGCTAGCAACACCTTAACAACCACCTGAAATACCATAGCAACGGCCTAGCAACACCTTAGCAACTGCCTGGGATAGCATAGCATAGCAGTATCTAACCACTGTGTATGTGAAATCTGAGCCATTTCACACCAAACCACTCTGAATCACTCTGTTCACATCTCACACACTCAATTATGGGGGAATTTTGAAAAATCGGTGGAGTTCCCCTTTTATAAAGCAGGTGTCTGAGTCCTCCTCGTGCCTCTGAGTGAGTAAGGCTGACTCTCTCGCTCTGTTGTTGTCTCGTAACTGAAGCTGTTTGATTTGTGCTCCAGCAGCGTGCCGCCGCGGTCCAGCCAGTTGCTGTGGTCAGGGCAGACAGGAGGCAGGACAGCGTTCCACCTGTCCACTGCTCACCGCACTCCTGGGGCCAGAGGAGGGGGAGACGGGGGGGGCTCGTGGGGGCAGCTGTTAGCCGCCGATGTGAGGATTGAGCAGGATTAGCTGGCTAACAGGCAGACCGCTTTACTGGACATGGATAACACATTACACAAGACTTTACAGGCAGAGCCCCACTGCAGTGACGTACAGCCAGACTCCTGCTACTGTCACTTCAGTAGACCTGGGGGGCTTCAGACCCACTCAGCTTGATTTACCTGCTCAAACACACCCACTAAACCCAGACACCTGTAGAACATGAGTTTTTAAAGGGAAACTCCACCAATTGTTCCAAATTCCTGCATAATTGAGCTGTGAACAGAGAGGTTCAGAGTGGTTTGGTGTGAAATGGTTCAGATGTCTTTACAGTGGTGGTGATAGGAACCAGGGGTCGCCATGACTACAACACAAATATAGACATTTTATTTACTATCCAGAACCACCAGTGAACCTACACGAGTCTTCTGAGTTTATATGGAATGTTGATGATGGAAAATAGTGGAAAATCTGAAATAATAAGTTTTCTTTGGGGACTATTTTGCCTCACAGCACCCTGCATGTATCCCTCCACCATGAATGGAGTTTAAGTTCTCAAAACTATCATAAACAGTGTCTCAGTCATCAGGCAGTGAATTCATAACCATTTCATGTAGGAACTTTCTGTGAGGGAGCTTTTAGAGGTGGACGTCTGGTTCCTATCACCACCACTGTGAACAATAGCCATAACTTCTGAGTGATTGATGTTAAATGCATGAATTTATCAGTGATTATTCTTTGATTTAAGTTGAGTTTATCTACCAAAAGTGAGTTGAGGCAACTCTGGCTCTCCGACTTATTACTTATATTATGGATCACTTTTGCCAATTAGGTATTTATTTTAAAAGTAATGAAGGTTTACGATTTATACAACATTAAAAATTAAATGAATCGCTTATGTCAAAGTATAGCATGAAAGGGTAAACATGCACCTCTGTTTTAGTAATTCAGTGCACCCTAAAACAAAGAATAATCCCTGATGATACCATGGATATAGTGTTAACACTCCAACAGTTACTACTACTTTTGGAGAATTGACACTCCAAAAGTTCCAAATTTTGCATCTTAAAATGAAAATTAAACCACACCCACTTTTTAAAGGTTCTATATCTTAGAAACTGATGAAGATACAAGCTTAAAAATTGTGCATGCTATCTACCGAGCACAGTGATATCTTCAAAAAAAGTATTAAGCAAATTTGTCACGAGGCCTCTGAGGATTCTCAGTGGCTGACCCTACTTCATACTTCCTCCACATTTTCTGCACTCATTGTTCTGTTTCAGGACTTCTGGAGGACCTTGGGGTTCAGTTCTTGCTTGAAAACACATTTTCACATCCCACTACATTAGGTTCTAAAATATAGAGGCTTTAAAAAATGGGCATGAACTGATTTTTGCCTCAAAATGAAGGAAAAAGGTGGAAATAACTTTGAAAAGTCATAACTTTTAAACTATTGATGGTAAATGTATGAATCTTTCAGAGAAAATTCTTTGGTTTAAGAATTAAGAATTTACCTACCAAAATAGAAGATGCAGAGATTGACGCATTGTGACCTGCATGGCCTTATTGTTGGATGAACATATAACCTGTTTCTTAAAACTGTAAACTTCTGCTCTTATGAAATCTTTTACTTCTGGAACTGAATTTAATCGAGCGCCATTGGTCAAAGGACGAAAGCTATCTAGAGTAATCGAGTACTAGGAGCTCAGTCTCTGTTTGGTTCAAGGTTGTTCTTGGTTGTAATTTTAGATGCTTTGGTTTGAAATATGTCTAAATATCGGAAAAGAACACAGAGCTAACCCGAGTTAGTCATGGGTCACTGGGGTTTTGTCAGTCTGTGCTGAGCGACACTGAATGATGTCATTGTTTTTGTTTTTGAGGAATCACCCTCAGGCTGAAAGAGGAAGTGCCGGTCCAGCAGATCTGGTCTTCAGCTGCAGGTCTTCAGTCCAGCTCTTCAAACTCAAACACGCTCAGCTACTCCAGCCTCCAGCGCTGAGTTCACTCCAACATGTTGGGCCGTGTTATTGTTGGGCTTCAGCGAGGTCTCCAGCTCTTCCTGTCTTAATCCCCTTTTCTTCCTCCCTCTATTCTTCCTCCCTTCCATCCCTGCTCTCTCTCTGTGCTCCACACCTACTGAAGCTTTTTTCACTTTTTTAACACATCAAATCCTCTGTTTCTATATCTGTGTCTGTATCTTTGTGATGATCCAGCTCAGAAATTCAGTTCAAACACTTCCTGAATCTGTAGAGTCGCCCTTTCCATTCCATCTTATCACGAGATCATACGAGACTCACATCCGGAGTTATGAGCCTATGAAGAGGGGCTGAGATACACGTCATCTGCCTCTCACCGTGTGGAGCTGGTGGATTGGTGTGTCCGTCTACATTCTGTGTGAAACTGACCAATGGACACTCAGGAAATCACTAAGGACTGACCATCACACCGGAAACCCTTCATTCTTCATTCAGTCCACATCGGAGACTCATGTGAAACAGCGTGCAGAGAGTTTACAGCTGCTGAAGCTGCTGCAGCGGTTTTGGAAAGTAGTGATGAAGATAACGGAGCATTTTAGATATGAAACATATGAGGATCATGATATATGAAGAGACTTTAAAGGAGAGTTTAAGACGAAAATTATAGACCCCAGACGGTTACTTTTATGTTTTAAATATATGGAGGGGAAAGCCAAAGGGACATAAGGAGAAAACTGATTTAAATCTCCAGAGAAATTGGGGCTCCTAACAACCACCTGGAAGACCTGGTTGACCCCAAAACTGCCCCATCAGATAAACAGCACTTAAAGCTTTCATCTCTGAGAGAGAGGAGAAAATCAAGCTGATCAGATCTGAAAAAATCCACAGGTGTTTCTGTCCATCCTTCCACTGTGAGAAGACGACTCAGCGCTGTGGGTCTGAAAGGATGTGTAGCTGATCAAGAAGAACCTCACTGAGAAAAGGAGACGGACACATCAAACAAAGAAGCTGAACGATGGACTGACCACCCCAGAGTCCAGACCTCAACACCACTGAATGTGTTTGATTACTTCAGAAAATGATCAACCAGCTTCTAAGACTGAACTTTGAATTTGAAACAAGGCCACAAACAATTTAAATAAACAAATAAAATGCATTTTACATGCAGACAAACTAACATTATAACCAGCATTAAAAAAGCTGGAGTGCTGCACAGCCTGGGAAACATGCAGACTCAGGTTTTCTAATCTGCTCAGCAGAATTAATCACACTTTGAGGTGAAACATAAAGCCAATCGGGGATTTTACAGCAATATTTGGTATCAAAGTGCTTTTTGAAGTCTTATGGGCAGCGTGCCACGGACGAGTCAGACACAAAGGAGGAGATTAAACAGGGCAGAATTAATTCAGCTTTTAACTAACAAGAGTTTGTAAAGAAACCGTTCAAGGTGGAAAATGTTCACAGCCAGATTATCCACTTTGAAGTTGAATACGACCACAATGTGGTTTGATTTTGGTGTGAAGAAAACAAAGATACAGAAGCTGTTTTTGCCCTTTCATAGACTGAAGATGGCATTTCCAGACTTGTGAAAAATGAAAGGAAGACCAGCAGAGTGTCAGCACAGTGTTTGCCACCATGAGCTGCCAGAATTACAGGTCTCTGGAACTGCACTGGAGGAGTGGAACACCGTTCTTCCAAAACATCGCTGTCCAAAGAAAACCATGTTTCTCTGCTTTTGGTTGATTTTTATGTTTCTACATCATTTTAACACACCAGCTGTCCTTTAAGTTGTATACACATTTATTGATGTATGGACCAATGGAAATGCTCTAAAATCACTTTGAATAAAATCTCTTTACATTGACTTACATTGAAAGGTGAGAGTGTTTTTGCCTTCTCCTGTAAAGTTACTGTTTTAGAGATGCTTGTTTTTCTTTGGACAGCGATGAAAATGTTCCTTCAGTTGTCACAGATATTTCTCATTCAAATGACATCCATGATGACCGGGATCTATGACCCTTTAATAAAATGAAGGCCTCATTCAATCTGCCAGGCTCCTTATTTTATTTATATTTGCAGCTAAGTTCAGCTTTCAGAGCACACAGAGCCACATTGCAGATGTACATGGTTAATGTAAAGTACAGTGCAGATCACAGAAGTCAGAACACTTAGCTGGTTCTGTTTGTATGTTCTGATTTGGTCTGTTCCTAATAGGACCAGTTAATCAAGGCCTAACGAGCCAATTAAGCTCTGACACTTCGAAGGGTGTCCAGGCTTTTGCCTACAACCGTATATATATAAACAAATCTGTGGTGGCGTCGTCCACACAGGCCTGTCTGTTTACCCACTCTGATGTGTTGTTACCCATTAAAATCCCACCTTTGTACTGAAAGTGGGCCGCATGGTGCTGTCCGTGTAAGCAGGTCAGTAAGGCACTGTACGTTTTGACCCACTTCTGCCTAACCTGTATCACTCTATTCCTCCGCGGAGTGGAAATGAGGAAGGGACGAGTCTCTGAAAGCGGGTTTTATTGTTTCTTCCACTCTCCCTCTTCACTCCTCCATCTCTAACCCAGATTCTGAGTGCAGGAAGCTGACGGTTAGCGCTCTTTTTATTTTTCTGATTCACTTTATATATGTCATGTTGAGTGGACGCTGGCCTGGATACAGTCTGCGCTGACCAGCAGCATAAACGCTCCAGTGCTCCAGATTCAGTCTGGACGCTTTCACAAACAATCTGCTGTCTCATAACCTCCAAAAGAACAAGATATTTGCAGAAATGTTGCACAGAGATGTTGTGCAATGCTTTGCAATCAGGGCAATGAGATTTATACAGGAGAGAAAGATATGGTATATAATTTAAAGCAATGACCTGGGTTCTATATAGAACTATCCTGAGCTTAAACACTGTTGAAATGGGTCTTCAGGTTGAAGGGAATGTGTTCTATAGGGTTCTACATAGATCCTATCTGAAAGGTTCTATAAAGCACCAAAAGAGTTCTGCTATTGTTACAAGTTTGACTTCGTAACAATAGAACATTCTTATTTGACGTTATATAGAATCATATAAAACACATTCTCCTGGCTTTCAGAACGATATTACCATATAAAAACCCATTTTAGCATCAAATGGTTCTATATAGAACTCATGGTTCTAAATAGAACCGTTCCCTTACTGAAAGTACCCTTGAAGAACCATCATTTTTAAGTGTGTACTTAGACAAAGTATCTAATTTTCCCCAATAAGCCAAGACGTGTTCGGTGTCTGAAGTTTGCATTTTCAGTTTTAGCACAGAAGCTGTGAGGCTAATGCAGCTAATAAATAATGTGGTGTGATACTAAAAAGGTTCCATTACTTGTGAGCGACGTTAGCATCGTAGCTCCAGTGCTAAAACTACACCAAACACGTCTTGATCGACTACATTTGGGCTCAGGAGGGGGAAACTGGAGGAAGTACACTTTTTTGCTGAACTCTCACTTTAAACGTTGCACAAAAGGAATATTTTAACCGAGACTGCAGCTTCGGAAGCACTGACTGCTTGTTTTATGTCTGCACGTGTTATTAATGGTGCATTTAACCCAGACACTCGCTCTCTGTGACCCCGTGACCTCTGACAGACACATGCAAAATAAGGCCACTGTGGTTTCAGACAGCAGAAATAAAAGAGCAAGATTCAAACAAAGCCAGAGAGAGAGAAACAGAGAGAGAGAGAGAGAGAGAGAGAGAGAGAAACAGAGAGAGAGAGAGAGAGAGAGAAACAGAGAGAGAGAGAGAGAGAGAAGAGAGAGAGAGAGAGAGAGAGAGAGAGAGAGAGATGTAGTAAGTGTGGAAACGAGTCTGTATGTAATCTCCTTCCATTAAACTTTCCCCCAGTTTAGCTGAGCGAGGCTGTGGAGTGTCGTAAGCGCTGCATTACTGCAGAAGTGAGAGACGATCACAGAGTGAAAGTCCTTCATCAACATTTTCACACCTCACACAAGCGACTGACCAATCAGCTGACCATCACCAATCAGCAGATTGATTACAAACATACTCTGCTATACAGGAGAGAGTGGACAAAATCACAGAAATACCACATAAAATACTCACCGACTGTTTAATCACAAAGGGTTTCTGATAAAATGGCCAACAGTGCACCTATATAGTGAATGTTTCTGATAAAAATGGCCATATGTTCACCTATATGGTACATGTTTCTCATAAAAAGACCATTTGTTCAACTATATGGTTTGTGTGTCTGATAAAATGGCCAATCGTGCACCTATATGATGTGTGTTTCATTAAATTGGCAAACTCTGCACCTATACAAGTTGTGGTTCTGATAAAATGGCCATCTGTGCACCTATAGGGTGGGTGTTTCCGATAAAATGGCCAATCATGCACCTATATGGTGGGTCTTTCTGATAAAATGGCCAGCTGTGCACCTATATGGTGGGTGTTTCCGATAAAATGGCCAATCATGCACCTATATGGTGGGTCTTTCTGATAAAATGGCCAGCTGTGCACCTATAGGGTGGGTGTTTCTGATAAAATGGCCAATCATGCACCTATATGGTGGGTGTTTCTGATAAAATAGCCAGCTGTGCACCTATATGGTGGGTGTTTCTGATAAAATGGCCAACTCTGCATCTGTACAAGGGGTGTTTCTACATATATAATGGGTGTTTCTGATAAAATGGCCAACTCTTCACCTATGTGGGGGGTGTTTCTGATGACCGATTGTGCACTCATATGATGGTGTTTCTGAAAAAATGGTCAATATGTATTTCATGTAGTGCCTCTGTTTTTTGTCCACCCCCAGTATGTGCTGGTAATGAGGACTGCGGTTCAGGTTGTGAAGCAACAGACTAATTTTTATCTGGCATTTATATTCGGCGATACAGCACACACACCAGCTGCTCTCTCAGGCAGCCAGATCACAGATGAGAATGACTCTGCCATAAAAGACGTCTGGTTGAGGAACAGGAACATCGTGATGCGTCTGTGTGATTGTTGCTCAGATGGTCCTGCTAAAAATAACACTGGAGCTAAAATAGTAAATACGCTCTCACCTACATTTCCTCAGGATTTGCAGAGGCTGATTATGTGACGCTCAGCCCACGTCACAGTGTTTGTGTGCACAGATTTTTCCAGAAACCCCCTCAAAAAAGAAATATGGATCACTAAGAACGTCCTAACTTACAGTAAACAGACTTTCAGTCTTTTTAGCTCGGTCACATGCTGTGAATGAATGTTTCCCATTTTTGTTTCTTGATGACATCAGCAAGTCAGCAGATCACACTGGTTGGTTTATGTGAACCACTAAGCTCGTCATGATCATGCAATTTTGGCTGACAGTAAAAGGAGAATTCCACTGATTTTTTTAAATTCCTGCATGATTAAGTGGTTAAGATGTAAACAGAGATGTAAAGCAGCTCAGCAGTCTCAGTAACTTACTGTTACTTTACATACATGTATTTATATATAAACACATTAATTAAAATAAAAAATAACATCAAGAACATATTTATTCACCGTTTTGCACTGTATATGCACATAATATCTGAAATAAGCAATTTTAAAAATGCAGATAAACATTTTACAGACTGTCTTTAAAACCTGAATAGTCTCAATCAAAACACTTAAAATGTTTTTATTAACTTTTTTGCACAGTTTGAACTCTCAGTTGCTGCCATATCCCATAACACTGTACAGCTCAGTGTCGGCCTTGCAGCAATATGCTGGAATATTAAAGAAAATATGGTCAGATGAGTTGATTATATTAATGATGAATTTTACTGCTTTAAATGCTGTAAATCCTGGCTGTATTGAACAGTGTGGGTTGTAATGGCATGAAATGAGATATTGGGCTGTTTTGCTCAAGTACACTCACACAGTTTAAGTGCAGCCAATGAAGAGTCCCATTTGAGCCCATCTGACTACATATTTATTCACAGATCACTGTTCTTACACTGTATGCTGGACGTTTTTAAGTGTATGGTTTCACTGATTAAATGCATGATTATTTGTGCTGTGTTGAGGTCAGTGTGTCAGGATTAAACACTGTAAAACTGTATGTTCAGTGTCACATATATCATTATATCCCAGAACAGGTGAAACAGCTGCAGCTGCATCTGTTAAAGAACGTATCCTAAATGATCGCAGCATGTGAGGCCCTGTACTGTAACGTCAGATGTGTCTGTGATTGGCAGGTGTGTAAAAACACTGAAAATTCTACATTAAAGCTGCTGTATGTAAGTTAAGAATATAAACAGGCTAAAATATGATGAGCTGCTGCTGTGAGTCGCCCTGTAAAGCCTGAAATAATCATTTAAAAGTCAGAGGCGTAGAAGTTTTTCACACCACGTCGTACGTCTTTACGTATTAACGCCACACACAGACTCTAAAAGAAGGTCCGGCTCAATGTTTCGGCCTCAAATGATCTCAGAATCAACATCACACTGATGAAGATGTGATGACAGTAGTAGATAATTCACTCACATCCTCAGAAGCTCCTTCACCGGGTTTAGACTAAGTTCTCTTTGAGTTCTCTTTCAATCATCAGATTCATCCTCTCAGGGAAGGAGGACGAAGCACAACCCACGCTACAAAACATTTTTTCACGTGCAGTTACACACCTCCACCAGAGGGGTCTCCAAATCCCCAAAACTTCCACAGTGCAGCTTTAAGTAAGAGTATTGTTACTGTAATACTGTAATTCACTAGTATTAATGAAGGAAACTTAAGTGAGAGTACTTTTACTAAAGTTTACTATTACTCATGTACGTACTCTGGGTTACTTTTCTGAATATCTGCAAACACATTTTCTGTTAATTTGAGGGGAGCTTTTACAAAAAAAAAAAAAAGCTCTAAACTTTACATTTATTTCATGCAGTTACTGAATAATTTGCCCTATGATTTGGGCATGTACATTCAGATAGAAAAGCCAAAAAAATACCCACGAGCATAAGAGGTTAAGTCAATTTTTTATTGGCATTTTAAAAATTCAGATTACATAATTCAAAATAATGAGAATTATTCAGTTAATGTACTGCTTTAGTTAATGTACTTTTGACTTGGCCCTATAGCCAACCACAGATAGCCGCACATGATCCTAAGGTCTCCATGTCCAGTGCCCAGTGTGGTCTAGAGGGGTATAAAGCCCCCAGCATTGGGCTGTGGAGCAGTGGAACTGTGTTCTCTGGAGTGATGGAGCTCCATCCAATACCTTTGGGATGATTATTGATCCAGAACTGACCATCTAACATCAGTACCTGACCTCACTAATGCTCAATCAAATCCACACAGCAATGTTCAACATCTAGAAGCCTTTCCAGAAGAGTAGAGGCTGTTACTGCAGCACAAACTCACTATTAATACCCTTCATTTTATGTAAATAAAGATGCAAATGTTAAATAAAAGAGCTCATTTTGGCATTTTTGGCATTTCCCTGTAGGAGTCTGTGTGTAGGAGTGGAGGAGAGAGGAGAACGTTCCTCACATGCCTGCAGAACCAGAACTCTCCCAGTACACGCTGGAAATCACTCACACACCTACTCATTCACATGCACTACAGCGTTTGTTCACAGTTAGGGATGAGACAGAATTTTCAAATGTTTTAATTTTTAACTGCTCACGAAAGAGTAAAAATCTAGT
>NW_023494793.1:225000-252500 GCF_904425465.1 Colossoma macropomum | reverse complement strand
TCACTACCAGCCACACACACACACACATACATACTCTGCAGGGGTCCTCCTGCATTGCAGTGTGTGTGTGTGTGTGTGTGTGTGTGGTTCCTACCTTCGTCACTGTTGGCCCGATTGCGTAGATCAGAGCCACCCTCATTTACATAAACAGAAATGCCATCTCTGGGCTGCATCTACAGCAGAGCCCCCAGAGGACAGTGAAACGTCCAGTCAGTGCCCACTCACGCCCAGAAAACAATGCAGCCTTTCAGCTAACACAGCCCAACACACTTCTCCATGAATGAGCCGTGAGACCGAAACACAGAAAAACATTCAGACAAACGTCCTGTTTCAGTTCTCCTTTGGCCCAAACTCAGCGAGCAGCTACACACACAGCTTCCCCTTCACTGCTGACAGAGAGTGGGGAAACAATGGTGAAAATAGTGATCACAGGGAAGAGTCCACGGTGCAAAACTAAAATGTGTAACGACACAAAGGCAAATTTACAGGAAAGAAAGAAAACATTCTTGAATTATAATGGAAATTAAGGTAGAAAATAGTCGTTTCCAAGCAAGTCTGGACTGTTTCTGTTGGCCTGCTCACCAACACAACGCAGAGGGAAACCGGAGTTTTGTGAAAAAGTGAAACAGCACATCAGCAATTAATATTAAAGGTTAGATTAGATTTGATTAGATTAGATTTTTATTACTTACATTTTAATAAACGCTGTCAAAACAGTCAACAAGACCCATAAAGCACGTTTAAACACATGAGGCCTCATATCAGTCACTCCTCCTATGAGTGCAGCTTTAGAACATCCATTTCAGCTGAGTAGCTTAAAGGTACGAAACGTTTTGCAAACGTTTTCTAAAGCAGCGCTCCATGATGATGATGATGATGATGATGCGTGTCATGTTTTCTGTTGTAGTGCGCTGGTCTCTGAAGGTGGATCTAGATTTATCTGTGCATATCTGTGAATTTGTGTGTTTGTCGTGCACAGATGTTCAGCTAGATGTCTGCCAACATACATGCAGGTAACATGAATGTGTCCACTAGGGGACAGTGTGCAAACCAGATTGTGTTTGGACTACCTGAGTACTCAGTTAACCGTTTGATTTTGCTTGGTTTGGTTTTCAAATGTTGAAATTAGTTACGTTTAATTACAAGAAAACAAGTTAACAATTCAGTGAAATGACGGTTTTGCTCACATTTGCGAGTGTGTTGTGTTATAGATTATAATATTCGTAAAACCTGTAAAAAGCATCCCTCAGCCGTATTGTTGACATTCTGAGTCTGAGCAGTCAGAGCCAGCTACAGCTTCCAAATCAAGATGGGAAGAAAAAGTCAGTTTGATCAGAGATGTTGATCCGTACCAAATCAGTAAGTTATCTTTGAGTCCTGATTGTGCGTAGTCGCCTGTGATAACACATCCAGGCATTTATAATTACCCTAAATATTGCAGAAGCTACACTTTGCAGTAGATATAAGCACAGAAAATACCTAGAAACATAATTATTTAGTCTTTGGAAGGTCAGCGATATTCTGTCTTTAGTATCAACTACACCAGGGGTCGCAACCCAAATGTTAAGAAGAGCCATTTTGTCCAAGGTGGTTTAACAAAAATTAAACCACCTTGGGAGCCACAATATTTTATGTCCATTTAATTAGTTAATAAGTAATGTTTTATCATCTTGGCTGTAAATATATCTCAGTATGTGCTGATGTGCTAGTATAGACTAAAAACATAATATAATACAAACACAGACTTACTTTGCTCTGCTTTAAGCTTTAGCTGAGCTATAACTGCTTTTCTCACATCTCCAGCAGGAAACCTTCCCTCAAAAGTAGAACAGTTTCTTGTAAAATGACTCTCAACTTTTGACTTTTTACGAGGCTGAAGTCACTTCTCATTCACAGGTTCTTGTTCAAATTTTCCTGTTCCACCTTCAATCATGTCTGAGACGCCAGAATGTAACTGCTGGATCACTTAAGGTGGAATGGGAGAATTCAAACAAGAAGCTGGCGAATGAGAAACTGACTTCAGCTTCGCAAGTTTTTAGTGTTTCAGTTTCTCACTGCAGATTAAACGTATCAGGAAACCAGCTGGAGTGATTATAAACACAAATAAGTCTATTCATCTCCAAATTATCGATGTTCATCTTAAATCTCCCTCTTTGTCGTTTCGTTAGCTACTAGCTAGGCGAGACTGTTGCCTGTGTTGCTATGGTGACCAGCAGTCTGCGCTGATCTTCAGGGTTAAAGGGTGAATCAGCAGCTCTACATTAACTCCAGAGTTTAAGACCATTTATTGTTAAACTGTGTTGAACGATCAGCAGAGCTTTATTTTACTGTAAAGGAGGATTATTTTATTTTTACCTACTAATCTGATTCAGCTGTGGAGCCACAACAGGGCATGTTGTCAACCCCTGAACTACACCATCTAACAAATTTTCATTCATTTCTCACATTTTTGCCCTTTGATCCTAATAAAGTGTGGAAAGATGGTGAAAACAAATCACAGTAAAGAGTGTTTGGTGTTAAATTAGCACTCAAGCTCAAAACTACTCTGCTGGAAAAAAACACGTAACACGATGAAGTAAAGCAGGGATGTTTTCTTACTCACTGTAACAGTGACAGTGGAAATATTACTCTGTCAGTAATTCTAAAGAAGGCAGGGGGGCTGATTCTTTTTCACACTTCTAAGAAGCCATTTCTTCGTTTTCCTGCTGTTATGTGACTGAAGGAGGGATGTGAAACTGTGAAAGCCAAATTTAAACTCACTTTTCATTAAAACTCATCAGAGCACATTTTCTTACTAAAAATACCTCACGCTCTCCTCGACTCTGCCTCGTCTCGTCTTCATAACCCATGAGTCACTCCTCCTTTCCTCAATACCGGCTCCTCCGACGGCCAAATGGGTCTGCCTGTAAATAACCAGTCCAATCAGACGAGATAATATGCAGCTATTTTGATCAGGGCATGATCAGTATGCTTTAAGGATATTAATATACATACATATTTAGCAGTGCTGCCTTCAGAGGGGAGGAAATAAAGCAGCCTGCGGCACTGCTGCCTCCAAAGACTGAGAAAATCTGCACAAGATTTGAGCAAATATAATATTAAAATAATATTCATGAAAATAGTTACTATTATTATAACTATGCTCTTAAAAAAGATGGTTCTTCAAGGGTTCTTTAGTAAAGACAGTGATTCTACATAGAACCATGAACACTCAGAACCATACGCTTAAATTGTTCTTTGCATGGTGAAATGTTTTGTCAGATTCATGGAGAATGTGTTTTATATGGTTTTATATTGCACCAAAATGCATTCTTCTATTGTTATGATGTCAAATTTATATACAAAGAAGAATACTTTTTGGTGCTATATAGAACCATTTTTACAAAGGTTCTGTATAGAACCATATACAACAACAAATAGTCCTCACTTTTCTGAAACAAAAGAGTTTGGTATAAAAAAAAAGAGTTGGATACTTTAGCAACCACTTAGCAACCCTCAGGCAACCGCCTGGGATACCTTCGCAACCATGTAATAAAACCCTAGAAACCACCTGGGATACCTTAGAAAGCATGTGGTAACATCCTAGCAACCGCCTGGGATACCACACTGATCACTTAGCAACCCCCTTGCAACCACCTGGGATACCATACTGATCCCCTAGAAACCACCTGGGATACCTTAGCAACCACGTAATAACACCATAGCAACCACCTTGGACACCATAGACACATATCAGCAACCAGCTGGGATCCCATAATAACCACCTAAACCACCAAGCTAAAACACTGACAGGACCATCACTGTTCGCTGTAGTGAAGTTAGTTTATTGGTATTTTTTCCAAAGCTGGTGGTTTTCCGTGAAAATAAACCCCGTATGTGCAGATAAAGGCCTCTATTTGTAATTAGCTGGTCTGAGACGTGCAGAGCTGTGTAATCTCTCTGCATGCGAGCGCTGAGGTGCAGAGTGAGGAGTTAAACCATGGGGGTTACAATTGAGGTCGGCAGGGGAACCAGCAGCAGAGAGAACATCTCAGCCACACATCAGAGAAGCTTTACCATCACGCACCACCTGTTTACTCACCGGCTGACGCTCGCGTGGGATGTTTTTCATTTTTACTCAAACGGGAGAAAATTGCCGCCGATGTTGTTGTTTTATGACTCATCTGCTTACTCATCTGAGATGAGGTGAGTGTCAGACATCCATGTGGAAACACACACATGTCCCTGCAAGTCGGTACGGAGGGAAACATCGAGTTCTAACAAGAATTCTCACTTTATACTGCAGTACACTCTCCCTGGCCACTTTATTAGAAACACCTCCCCTCACAGGTGTATAGTTGTAAAGCACATCTAGGTAGGGGTGTTTCTAATAAAGTGGCCAGCGAATGGAAGTAGGTGGGGGTGTTTCTAATAAAGTGGCCAGCAATTAGAAGTAAGTCTGGATGTTTCTAATAAAGTGGCCACTGAGCGGAAGTAGGTAGGAGTATTTCTAATAAAGTGGCCGGCAATTAAAGTAAGTGTGGGTGTTTATAATAAAGTGGACAGAGAGTGGAAGCAGGTGGGGGTGTTTCTGATAAAGTGGCCAGTGAGTGGAAGTAGGTGAGTGTGTTTCCAATAAAGTGGCCAGTAAGTGAAAATATGTGGGTGCGATTCTAATACAGTGGCCAGTGAGTGGAAGTAGGTGGAAATGTTTCTAATGCAGTGGCCAGTGAGTGGAAGTAGGTGGAAATGTTTCTAATGCAGTGGCCAGTGAGTGGAAGTAGGTGGAAATGTTTCTAATGCAGTGGCCAGTGAGTGGAAGTAGGTGGAAATGTTTCTAATGCAGTGGCCAGTGAGTGGAATTGGTAATAAAAATCTGGGATTACTTCAATCCTGAGAAGCAGAAAATGCTAAACCAGCTTCTAAGACTGAACTTTGGAGCTGTGTCTGCAGATTCTTTGAGGAACTGAAAGTGAGTCTCTTGAAAAGAATGGAAGCCGTAATAAAGATAAAGTGCGACTCACTGAAAACTCACACAGCTGATACTATATTTAGTTATCGAGGCTTTTGAGTGATTCTGGGTAATTTCCCTGGGCTTTATGTGCAGTGAGTGGCCAGAACACTGAGTCTAAGTTTAATGTTGATCTACAGAATCTGCAGAAACTGCTGCTGTAATGCTGCAGGCTTTAGCGGTGAGTCAGTGCGGTTCGAGCTGATCTGTTTAAATGTGATAAAGGTGGAGTCTACGAGGCTGATAAGAAATCGCTAAAGTGAAGCATAACACTTACTCAGTTCTGCTAAACGCTTCCTGCGTTTGTCATCCGCTGCTCTCTGACCTGTGCAGAGTGTCTGAAGCTGGTGATCAAAGTGTGACAGGGGAAGTCTAATATAGTTTAATAGCCCAGGCCTGAGAGTTCTGGCAGAGGCAGAAAAGTAAGAAGTCCAAACATCTGTGAAGGTTTATAGAGCAGGTGAGAGCTGCCCAGTGTGTGTGTGAGGGTGTATTAGTGTGTGTGTGTGAGGAGTGTGTGAAGGGTGTGTGTGCAGTTTAGGCCTCAGGTGTTGGTTTTTACTGGCAGCAGAGAAAAGCAAACAGTGATGAAGACGATGAAAGGAAATAAACACTGTGAGCTTCATACCACACTTACTGGACAGAAGGGAAAACGACATCATTTTGGTTACTCAGCTGAAGCTCAGAGTTAGGCTTATACAACTCTTAATACACAAACGTGCTCACACATGGACATTATTACTACATATATATATTATTACACACATGTACTGACATATATAATACATGTAGGACATATTATTACGTATATACACTTGCATATCGTCACAGTCAGGACAAAGCCTCATATCTCCATTTTTGACATTCTTCTGTGTATATAGCACTGTGCAAAAGCTTTAGGCACCTGAGTTAAAAAGTCTATCTGCTCAGTAAGCGTTTATTTGCTTAGTAAACCACTAATATTACAATAAATACAAACAACATTATGCAATAAGTAGTGTTTTTACATATGGCATTGCTTCCCTTTAACCCTTTCCAAGCCTCTCCTCATAGCAGCCCAGCATTACTTTTAGTTATCATCCATAAATCCTGACGTGACTAAAGAGTGCTTCATTAAGTTAATCCCTTAAATGTCCAGGATCCAAAGTTTTATTACACACTTCTAAAATCTAACAGCTCAGCCAGTTTACACTCAAGTCCCTGTAGGTACTGAATAATAAGCCTTAGTGTGTAATAAGACTGAGATTTTAAGGGGTGAAATCAAGTGTTCTGGAGATGGAATTTAACAAATCCATGTGATGCTGGACGCGTCCAGGAGAAAACTGGAACCAAACTATGCTCTTCAAATTAGCTCATAAGATAACAGCGACGTTTTAAGACATGAAATTGTTGATGCTTTTTACTGTATGTATGTTTATTTGCATTTATTCTAATAACATATGGTGTTTTTAGTACCGCAAATACATGCATCGCCAAGATAAATGGTTTTAAATATGGGTCAGTGCCTAAAACTTTGGCACAGTACTGGATACACACATATACTGAGACATTGTTATTACAAATAGAGGCTAGATATGATACATGTGGGACGGTACGTGCTGATATGACAAAAACAATTGTAAGTGTGAGTGAGGGGCTTTTTCATGTCTCAGGATTCCCCCTCTCTCTCTCTCTGTCTCTCTTTCTCTCCCTCCCCCTCTCTCTCTCCCCTTCTCTCTCTCTCCCTCTCTCTCTCCCTCTCTCTCTCTCCCTCTCTCTTCAGCTCCTTTCTCTGTTATTCGCTGCTATTTCCAGTAAAGCACTCAGAATCTGCCAAACCCAGAGCTGATCAATATCCTCAGTGAAAACTGCTCTCCGTCCATTAGCAGCCCTTCATAAGCAGCTGAAGGCTGTGGAGGAATGGCAGTCAGATGATTCCAGTTATGTCATTATCGTCCTGCAGCTCTCACCGTCTGCCCGGCAGAGCGCAGTTTACGGCTGTTAATGAGCGTTTGGTAACTTAGCCGCACATAACATGAACCGCATTACTGGAAAATTCTTCCTTTCTCTATAATCTCTCTGTACAGTGTGATGGTACGGTAATCTCACTGTACAGTGTAACGGTATGGTAATCTCTCTGTCCAGTGTGACGGTATGGTAATCTCTGTGGATAGTGTGGCGGTACGGTAATCTCACTGTACAGTGTGACGGTACGGTAATCTTACTGTACATTGTGACAGTACAGTAGTCTCACTGTACAGTGTAATGGTAAAGTAATGTCACTGTACAGTGTGATGGTATGGTAATCTCTGTGGATAGTGTGGCGGTACGGTAATGTCACTGTTCAGTGTGACGGTACGGTAATCTCACTGTACAGTGTGACGGTACGGTAATTCCACTGTACAGTGTAATGGTACAGTAATCTCACTGTATAGTGTGACGGTATGGTAGTCTCACTGAACAGTGACGGTACATTAATCTCACTGTACAGTGTGATGGTATGGTAATCTCTGTGGATAGTGTGGTGGTACGGTAATGTCACTGTTCAGTGTGACGGTACGGTAATCTTACTGTACAGTGTGACGGTATGGTAATGTCACTGTAGAGTGTGACGGTAGGGTAATCTCTGTGGATAGTGTGACGGTACGGTAATCTCACTGTACAGTGTGATGGTACGGTAATCTCACTGTGCAGTGTGACGGTACGGTAATCTCACTGTACAGTGTGATGGTACGGTAATCTCACTGTGCAGTGTGATGGTATGGTAATCTCACTGTAGAGTACAGTATGGTACAGTAATCTCGATAGATAGATAAATAGATAGATAGATAGATAGATAGATAGATAGATAGATAGATAGATAGATAACCAATTACTACTACTTACTAAATCAGCTCTACTCATAAATCAGTGTAAATCACTGTGTAGATCTGTTTAGCAGTTTTCTTTAAGCACCAGGAAATACTGATCATAATGATCATAATGGTAAAAATGTATTGCGTTCTGTTCATGATGAGCCGTCAGTGCTGTGTTCATGCTTTTATGTTGTAAGACATACAGTATTACACACTGACCGATACGGCTTCACATGCTCATCAGCCAAAGCGCGGTCATGATGTCTGTGGAAAATCATGGCAGACGCTGTAGAACTGCATGATGTTCAGCAGTTCAGCAGGCAGTGTGACACTTCTGCACACTGCTCCTACATGCATGACCGTGGGCACGAGCGAGTGACCGAGTGTTTGTGAAAGCTGAAGTTCAGCGTGCTCACAGACCTTTAAACTCATCAGCGTGTATTTTCACGGCGGTGACTCACGGTGCTCCCTAAAGGCCCCTGAGGCATCCTTCAGAAACAGAAGTGGTCTTCAAACACGCCGGATGACCTTTGACATTAACACCGCACTCAGGGATTTCCAAACAGCGCAGTGCTTCCCCAGCGACCAAGCTTCTAAAACACCCAGAGGAAGGATTCGGATGCCTGCGAGAAGCAGTGGTGCAACACAAGTGACATTAAGATCCTATTTGACTTAAATTTTAATGCTTGTGACCCGAAACGCCTAGTTTAGCTGTGCGGTCAGACTGTTTCACTTGATTACCATTCCGAGTGATGCTACCTCAACTAATCCAGTGGAACAGAGCAAAAAACTCAAACGTAGTCGATCAGCCAAGACGTGTCTGGGGTCTGAAGTTTGCTTCTTTAGTTTTAGCACTGGAGCTACGAGGCTAATGTAACTAGTAGTGGAGGCTTATTAGCATCACGCCAATTAGCATAGCGCTATCTGCATTCCTACGTCTCTCTTCAAGTTGATCTGTGGTTTCTGACCCTGTATGAGTCACTGTTGTCTACAAACATGGACTTAAGTACATTAGCATAGCTAAACACAGCGGCTGCTTCCGACCTAAAAGCATTCATGCAACTTGAGCTGGTTGAGAGGGAAAAAAAGGACGCTCACAGAAAGCTAGTGCTTCTTTGGCTGCTAGAAAGCTCTTAAACTGTTTTGAATGAGGGAGTTGTTTAGATAGCGCTGTGTCTTAGTAGAAGTGGATGAAGGCTAAAGCATTTCACTGTTACTACAGTTAATACTCCAGCAATATCATAAACAATTAGCATATCTTTGCTGCCCCCAAAAGCATCTCCACTATTCATGTAAGTTAATGTAATGAAAGTCCTTTTGGAACATACGTTTTTATTCATTCGTTTGTTTGTTTGTTTGTTTTGGACAGCGATGACATGATACATGAACACAAACTAAACATGCTAAGTCATGCTAATATTTGTTTACTTGTTGAGTGTCACTGTGTTGATGTCAGGGAACAGCAGCTCAGGGAAGTGACAGAGCTTGTGAAACATTCCGAGTTGGGATTATGAGTTGGAGGGAAGTCCAAATGATTTTTCCAGACATCCCAGTTCCCATTTGGTCAGGAATGCAGCATAAGCTTACATTACTCAGCTAGCTCCAGTGCCAAACTAAAGAAGCTAACTTCAGACACCACCTATAAGGGTTTACATACAAATAGTGCTTCCTGACCTGGGTTGCCAGATTGGTATCCAGTCAAAAAAATTTCAAAAGCTACCAAAATGCTCCAAAAGTGCCCAATTCAAAAACAGTCTATGGTGATTTCAACCAGGATGCTAAATAACACAACCAACCATTTAAACAACATGACATCAGTAATAAACTGTTGGGTGAGTTGACCTTCACTAAGAGATCTAGGTGCTTTTACCAGGGGTGGCAACTGGGTGGCAGAGAGTTTCGGCAGAGTGGCAACATTAATGTGCAACCATGGAGAGTGGGCGAAAATTTGCAGCGAAGTCTTTAACAGAACTGTTATTTTTAGTATCCCTGCTAAACATTATCTCAGAAACGCCTGGACAAAAGAACCAGACATAATAAAAGACATTTAAATTAATTGATTTGTATGTGCATCTTAATTCCATAACTTCCTTAACAAACAGTATTTACACAAACCCAATGCAATTATTAGTATCAACATTGTTTTAATGTGTGGTATGTGGTATCCATCACCCAATCAGAAAGACGAATAAATATCAGTACTGTTGCAAGCAAAGTAAGAAACATCTATTTCTCGTACTTTTATATGAAAAATATGGATGGTATCGGTGGATAATCTTTAATATTTTAGGCCCAAAAGCGCATCCATTACATCAATAATAAACATGGCAGGGGCCTCCTCTCAACAGAGAGAATAAATGAGTCGAAATGTTGATGCCTGATTGGATGTAGAGAGGCCTATTCAAATATCAGCTGTATTATTAAGCCGTGCAGTTTATTAATTTTATGCATATATATTTTTAAAACCCCCCAAAGCAGGTTTTTCCCCTGTACAATCCAGACAAACTGGCAGGAAAGTGCCCAATCTGGCAACGCTGCTCCTAAAACAGTATCAGAAAGCCAGTGAAGCGACATTCCAGTAACAAGCAGGGAACAAATAAGAAAAGCTGTAATGCTGAAACTGAGCATAACACACAGAGCTCAGCCTGCAGTAAACAACAACACCACAACTGTGGCCTGAGTCAGAGCTGCTCCCACTCACTGCAGTGGGTGGGGGAACCACCAGCGTTCTGGATGCGAATGCCCCCCACCCCCACTCCGTCACTCCAGCTGGCGTTTAACGGCCGTGCAGCTTTATATTTACCAGCTTCTGCTTCAGCTGCAGGCCTGCAGGGCTGGATACCTCAGTCCTGACACACGAGGGAGACTCCTGAGTAAAGTGAAGGAAGCAGGTGTGTTACAGTACAGACAGGCACTACCCCGAAATAAACACTGACCCAAACAGAAAGCACTGCTAGCACTTCACACACCGCCGAACAAAGCGCCTGGGGTCACATAGCTTTTCAAAATGTTTTTCATTCTGCAATATCTTACCAAATTAAAGCCTAATCAGGATTATATAGATGAAAAATAAACAGCATAGAAAAAGTTCACTCGCTGGCCACTTTATTAGAAACACCCCCACCTACTTCCGCTCACTGGACAGGACAGTTTATTAAAAACACCCCTACCTACTTCCACTCACCGGCCATTTTATCAGAGACACCCCTACCTACTCCCACTTGCTGGCCACTTTATTGGAAACACCCCCATCTACTCCCACTTGCTGGCCACTTTATTAGAAACACCCCCACCTAGTTTCACTCGCTGACCACTTTATTAGAAACGCCTCCACCTACTTTCAAACACTGGCCACTTTTTTGGAAACACCCCCACCTACTCCCACTCGCTGGCCACTTTATTAGAAACACCCCTACCTATTTCCACTTATTGGCCACTTTATTAGAAACACTCCTACCTACTTTGACTTGCTGACCACTTAATTAGGAACACTCCCTCTTACATCCACTCGTTGACCACTTTATTGGAAACACCTCCACCTACTTTCACTTGCTGGCCATTTTATTAGAAATACCCCCACCTACTTTCACTCACTGGCTACTTTATTAGAAACTCCCCTACCTACTTTCACTTACTGGACTGGCCACTTTATTAGAAACACCCTCATCTATTTCCACTCACTGGCCATTTTATTTGAAACACCCACCTCACAGCTCCACTATGTAGGTGTACAGTTACACACTGTAGTTCATCTGTTGTTGCACAATATATATAAGCCTTTCTCTTCGCTGTCCAGTGGAGAAGTGGCCACCTGTGGTGTGCTGGTCGAATTTGGCGAGTGCTCATTAAAAACAGTACTGAAGTGTGAACTGTGCATCAACACATGATCTGCAGTCTCTAAATGTACTGCAGGAGGTGTTTCTGATAAAAATCAAATTTAGCCACTGTCACATTTCACAGTGAATCTACATCTCATGCTCTTCGTTCATATGATGCTCACTCTGAGCAGGTGGCTTTGTGTAGGCAAACATGCGTCCAGCACCTGACCGGCCTGTGGGCAGAGACTTGTTCGGACATGTGGAGAGAAGAGAGATCATCTCCCGCTCTCACTGCGCTGAGTCAGAGTGACTCACCCTCTCAGCTCATTTCTGTGAGAGAGAGAGTCAGAAAAAGAGGTATTTATGGTTTTGTGGGTGTCTCCTGCCCTCTGCTGGCAGCAATGAGTATCACACCGTTCAGGATGTTATAAAGGAGGCAAGACACTGTAGTTTATTATCATTATCATTATTATTATTACTATTATTATTGTTGTTGTTGTTGTTGTAATTATTGTGGACCTATATAAACACATTTCCATTTATTTCCGTTTGCATTAGTGGCCGCAGCCTGTAAAGACAGCTGCTTTTTCTCATTACTGCTTTAAGGTGAAGCATTAACACAATTAGGATCATCAACATTAAGTCAAGCATTTAAAGGGTCCATATAAAGAAAAAAAAATGTTTCTAACTTACATCAGTTAAAGACTTTGATTAAAGAGCAGTAAGTAAACATTGTTTAGAGTTCCAAAGCATATGATTCACTCCCCAGCCTGTAGTATCCATACGTTGAAACGAGGCAGTGAAAGTAGAAATCATTGATTTTGTGATGTCACAAAAACCAAAATATATATCCACCACATCAGCCTACAGGAGCTTAGCCCCGCCCATTCACACTGAAATTATTAAGTTATTTTAGTACAGCCTGCTTTTTGAACGAGTCACAACACAGGGCAGCCAATAAGAGCAGAACTCATTTACATATATCTTAAAGGCACAGAAACGGAAACAGCCTGTTTAATTCTTAGGGATAAAAAGAGGCTGAAAAATGGGACGTAGAAATGAATGATTTTTTTTATACAAAACCCTGCAAAAATGAATAAAACACATGAAAAATATAGGACATGGGCCCTTTAATGTGAAGAATTAAAGATCAAAGCGTACACAAAATAAGTATTAAAGATAAAACACAAATAACATTTTACTATTTTATTTTTAATTCTTATTAGACGCTCAGATTAGAAACAAACTATCTAATAAAAATCAGTTTTCAATATGCACAGTTATCTGCTGTGTTAAGGGTGCAGTAAGATGGTTCTTCAAAGGTTCTTTAGTAAAGACAGTGGTTCTATATGGAACCATGAACACTCAAAGAACCATTTGCATGATTAAATGGTTCTCTGCATGGGGAAATGGTTCTTCAGATTGATGGAAAATGTGTTGTGTGTGGTTCTATTGTTACATGCCTGACAGCAGAACCGATTTTGGTGCAATATAGAACCATATACACATTCTCCATCAATCTGAAGGACATTTTACCATGCAGAGAACCATTTAAGCATGCAACTGTTCTCCTTACTAAGGAACCCTTGGAGAACCATGTTTTTTAGGTGTGTACAGTAGCGATGCTGCGGTGTTCAGTAATTCAGCCCAAAGCCAGTCTGAGGGAATGGGAGCTCTTCCTGGAAGTCTCCAGCCGAGGAGCTTTACTGTAACGGCTCTGAGGCTGGACGAGGACGATGAGGGTGATGAAGATGACGGGAAGTGATGTCGTGTGTTTCCAGGCTTTGCTGCTCTTCCTGAAGGAGGCCGCATCGCTCCATCACTCACACGCCTTCCCAGCAGCCCCCATTTATCACTGCAGCCAGTCTATCCCGGAAGAGGCAGCATCAGCACCAGCACCAGCATCAGCATCCTGTTTCCCGGCAACGGGCATCCCTCTCATTCCACTGTAACAGGAAACTCAGCCTGCTTTTCCGCAACATCCCACATCAGGGGATCAGAAAGCACTGCATTCCTGTTAGTATCATTACTCTATTATTATAACCACTTATTCTTTATTGTTTTATGTTACTGCCTGTTGGTATTATTTATATATGTTAAATTGTTTTCACTTTATTAACAACTATAACTATCACATATATTTATGTTGTTGCTTATATGTTTATATATGGTATTTAACAGTTGGATTCATTTAGTTGGTTATTCAACAACAACAACAACAACAACAACAACAACAACAACAACAACTCATTCAAACCTTATTTACACTTTATGACGATGTAGTCAACCAATACAAAATCAGGGATTTAGAAAATTACATTGTAAAAAACATCAAATACTAAAAAAGAAATAACCATAACAGTACATTCAGTAGTAAAAATCAAATCAGAATAAATCATTAACTTAATAAATAACAGATCTAAAAAGTGATAAAATAGTAAAAAGCATAGTTAATAATATAAATAAAAGAATAATAAATTTAAAACAATAACTAAAACATACTAAAATCAAGTTTAAGCTTAACTAAAATCAAATGAACAGTGTGAGGCTGAGTGAAGGTGGTTAGAGACTAAAAGTTTAAATGTTAATCTAACAACAGCAAGTGAAGCTTTGAGATTCCTGTAATAATAATAATAATAATAATAATAATAATAATAGTATAGCAATTTCAACAAACTGAAGCTGCTTACAATGGTAATTAAATACAGAAAACCAGAAAACAAACAAGAAAACAGAAGACGAGGTGGAGCTGTAATGAGAGGGAAGGATTAGCTTGTTGTTAAGTTGTATGCTAGAATGTCCAGAGATGAGGAGCAAATATTAAGAATTAATAATTCAAACACCTAAAGATGAAAGCCTGTACACACTCAAAAAAGATGGTTCTTTAGATAGGAAATGGTTCTGTATAGAACCATGAACACTCAATGAACACTCTGCATGGTGAAAAGGGCTCTATCACTACAAGCTTGGCATCATAACAACAGCAGAACCCTATATTGGTGCTATATTCTATATAGACCCTTATACATCACATTCTCCATCAATCTGAAGATCCCTTTCAGAATTCAAAGAACGCTTTAATTATGTAAAGGGTTTTGTTCTATATAGAACCATTTTCTTTACAAAAGAACTTGAAGAGTGTAGAGCAGCGGAAAGAGAGAGGAACGTTTGGGCTGTGATTTGTCGAAGAAGAGAAGAAAGGTGTCGAGGATGACACCCAGATTCCACCAGAGAGGGCTCCAAATCCCCAAATGTTACACAGTGCTGCTTTAACTTGCATTTGCAGATGTAGCCAATGAGGTGATATAATCACAGAAACATGCTGGTTTTTAATGCAGTGCTGTCTGAGGGGTCGAAGGTTGCAGGCGCTCAGTTGTGGTTTTTGGCCTTTTCCTTTATGCACAGATTTGTCCAGATTCCTCCTGAATCTTTGGATGACATTATGCACTGAAGAGGGTCAAATAACTAAAATCCTGGCAAAGACTGACTGAGGAACATCATTCTTAAAAGCATTTTTGGCAAAGTGGTGAGTCTTGACCCATCCTCGCTCATAAAGGACTAGGCCTTTCCTGGACGCTCCTTTAACACCCAAGCGTGACTGCATCACCTGTTTAAAATGTTTTTTGGAACATTTAAGAAAGCTTATCAGAATTGGCATACTTAAAAAATACTTCAATACTTTAAAAAGTTCAAAAGGTAAAACATTAAATATCTTGTTTTTATACTGTTTTAATTTATATAAAAAGTGTGAATTTACAAATCTGTCCCAGCTTTTTTGGAATTGGGTTTGTAAATAAGCCTGAAGCTCATCAGCAACAACTTGTTGGAAAGTTTTAGACAGAAATGTGCGACAGTTACTGAAATCAGTCTGAACAAGTCAGAGTTTTTTAATAATCGGAATACCTGCAGTGAGTCTACAGGCAGGGGAAACCTGTCCATGAAGCAGCGATTGATTAGCCAGCATTGAGAGATGGGGAACCAGAACAGGCAGACAGGCTTTAGTTAAAATGGTCAGTCAGGGTCAGGTGGTGGCTTTAGAGGCTGTAACACTGTCAGCAATGAGAGAAGAATTTCATACACACACCAGCATAGATTTTATTATTAAACAAATGCAAAGAATAATTTAAATCAAATTGTTAGATTAAAGATATTCATCAGTACTTTAGAAAAGAAACAAATCTCTGTGTCTGCATATAAAGTCCTTTGAGAAAATGATCGGTCAAGTTATTTCTCTGGACAGTGAACGTTTATTTGTTCCAAACAAACAAACAAAAATCTAACAATAGAATAAATACAAATAAACAAAAACTGTTCGTTGTGATTCTGTGTAAGTTACTTTAACCGCTTCCTCTCTGTCCTGAAGTTACCACGGTATTAGTTACCATCCATTACCTGCTTTATCTAATCAATACTTCAGTAAATTAAATCAGCTGATTGAACTGATCAGATCCAGGTGATGCTGAAGAGCAGCGAGAAGTCAGGAGCCAACCTGTGTTTATCTAACCTACATATTCATAACTGTGCTGAAAACAACATTGACTACTGTGGTATTAACTAACTGACTGAGTGCTTTTAGTGCCACTAGAGGGCAGCAGTTACACATAAATGAATACTTATTTAATATGATCTGTTAGATTAGATTTATCAATCAATTTTGTAGAAAAGAAGATCAAATATCCACATTTGCATATGAAGCACTGTGTAAAACTGATCCGAAAAGCTGTTTCTCTGTGCTCTGAGTCATTTCTTACACATTTTGGCTACTCAGTGCCTTCAGTGCTGCTGTTCATCACACAGACTTCAGAGGGCAGTGTTTACATATAATACTGGTCACAGACTGAGATTATCCTAAACTCTGCCCTCCAGACAAAACTGCTTCAAGTTGTTTTGTGTCTTTCCTTTAAACACCACATCACACTGAAGTGCCTCAGCTCTGTCCTTTATCTGCAATGCCATGTTAAACTGACAGGTGAGAAACTGTCAGGTGAAATACTTCACCAGTATTCCCAATTTCAGTGAAGTAATCAGGAGAAATGATCATTATAGAAAGTGACCTCAGCTGTTCTAGATACATCATGTGTTTCTCCTAAACTCCACCGGAGGAGAGGAGTGAGGAAACAGATTCATCTCAGGTAAGTTTGGGGAAAAAAAAAGGGTCAGTGAGCTCCTTCCTGGAGATCCACCTTTTTGGAGGTTCCACCTCCAACACCCCTTCTAACTCACCTCCTTCAGCTGACCAAGGAGGCTTCTGGAGTGATCATTAGATTGATTAGGTGGTGCTGATCAGGGTTGGAGCTGAAGTCTGCAGGACAGTAGATCTCCAGGTGCAGGAGAACTGCATGGACAGCATCAGCCTTCTCACTGACCAGATCAAACCTGCCCATATAGTGTTCCCATTAAAAAAAGACAGAGCAGGCATTTTACAAGCATAATTTGTTAATAACCTTTATGGACATGGGTCATTCTACAGTGTCCCTAGCTTTTACAGATACATTACACAGAAAAAAAATTAGGGTTACAATCTACTAATATTTTAAACAAAAAGTTAACAATTCCACCTTCTTGATCCTCAATTTAGCAATATTGGTTTTTAAAATCAATTATCTAGAATTCCAAGCACCACAGAAGAGCTCGTCCCCACAGTCATGTGTGAAGGCTGAGGCCATATTTTGAAGAAAAAGATTTTACTTAACTACAGTAATCTATACATGACTATGAATTATATAAATTAAATGACATAGAAAACAAATGGCAAATATTATAAAATACATAATGAAAGTTCCCCAGGAGTCTCTTAATCTCGGTAACACTTTACATATAAAGCTAATCAGTCATTAAATATATAATAATCAACTATTAGTTTCCCATTATTTAGTTATTAGTTAACTCTTCATTAAGCATTAGCCATTACTTAGTAATTGATTAAGCACTTATCAATTAGTAATTAAGTACACTGTTAGTTGATAAGTTAGTTTGTCGTTAGTTTGTGTCTTACTCATTATCTGTGTGCTAATTGCTGCTTATTACATTGTTAATTAACTAATAAGTATTTTTCTTCATATAAAGAAGTAACGTGATAACTTACTAGCACTTATGTGTTAATCCCGCTAATTATCTGTTAATTAACTTTCCATCACCTCCATATATTCAGTTGCTTCACTTTTCTCACTTTGGTTCATTAAAGATGCTTATGGTCACATCTGACCGTAAGATGAGCGCACACAAATTCATGGCCGGTTTTGTTATTCATCACGTTCATCTTGGCATATCTGTACTCATATCTGGTAGGAGTGACTGTGGGAACGCAGAGCAGTTCATACCGTATAAAAGGCAAAAACCGTGTTTTTCTATTGTTGTTTTTATTTTTGCTGTTACAGATTATGTTGATAATAGTTGTGGTTAATTAGCCACATATCCAGCATTTATGCCCAAATTTACATGCACTCCTACCAGATATGAGTACAGATATGCCAAGATGAACGTGATGAATAACAAAACCGGCCATGAATTTGTGTGCGCTCATCTTACGGTCAGATGTGACCATAAGCATCTTTAATGAACCAAAGTGAGAAAAGTGAAGCAACTGAATATATGGAGGTGATGGAAAGTTAATTAACAGATAATTAGCGGGATTAACACATAAGTGCTAGCAAGTTATCACGTTACTTCTTTATATGAAGAAAAATACTTATTAGTTAATTAACAATGTAATAAGCAGCAATTAGCACACAGATAATGAGTAAGTAAGACACAAACTAACAAAAACAAACTTATCAACTAACAGTGTACTTAATTACTAATTGATAAGTGCTTAATCAATTACTAAGTAATGGCTAATGCTTAATGAAGAGTTAACTAATAACTAAATAATGGGAAACTAATAGTTGATTATTATATATTTAATGATTGATTAGCAACCCTTAATGTAGTGTTACCTTAATCTCTTATTTTTCAAATAAAAGTCACACTGATGACATCACTCGACTTCCTTTTGCCTGTTTTCTGAGGATCTATGAAGAAAAGCACATGGTGAGTCCACTGTGTCTTTCAGTTACCAGAGATTTTCTCATTTAGCTCATGATTTCATATGAAGCTTTTAGCTGAAGTCACTGGTGTGACCGACTTTATTCTGAGGTCATTGTGAAAAAATAGAATACAAATGGATTAAATTCCATATTTTAGTGGATGTTCCATGATTGACAACCTGTGGTTTGATGTTCTGTAGCAGCCATTCTGTAAAATGCATCGTTCATTAAAATGTCTCTGGTGTTCCTTTATTATGTGGAACACCAATGAGGATCAGTAACACCAGTGACTCCTATGGAGAGATAGAAAAGTGGACGTTTCTGTAGAATGTATAATTACTTTAAATTATAATTTAGTTACAGCTTCTGTTCATCCAGGGAAATGCTTTGACTTTACATGGTCATCATCTTCGCTTAGGAAAAAATGAAGAAAGGAATGGAGTAGTATGCATATTTGTTCCTTTATTTGCCAAGTGTTACTACTTATTAAGTCTCCCAATTCATTTTATTAATCTCCCAGTGTATTTAATAAAACATCCCAGTAAAGCACTTTGTAAAACTGTTAAAAGGTACTGTTTTAAAGGCCTCAGCACTTTGAGGATGATCACATTCACCAGTGAATATTTCAGCCAAAGACAAACCGATTCCCAGCACACTGTACACAAGAGCAGACTTATACACCACGCAACATTCTTGTGGACCACAAATAAGAATTCGACTTTTGTACCAGGAGATTTCCGACAGTATGAGTATGAGGGGTGTGGGGGTGGCTAGGTAATCAGATGAGTCACCCTGATGAGTGTTTCAAAAGGTGATTTCCCAGTGGCTGAAGACAGAACTGAGACAGCACCAAACTGTTCTTGACCACCTTGCTACATAATGTTAAGTAATACATGCATCAAGTTATTTATTCCCTTTTGCTGATAAAACAATGGATTTTTACAAAGCATTAATAAGATTACAGTAGAGTAAATTCCCCCTATGTGTGAATATTGCTGCAAATATTGAGAAAAGCCATGCAAAACTGAGAATTTAAGCCCACATTAAATCACACAAATGGACTGAAAAACATGCACTCAAACAAAGGCTGAACTAGAAAAGTGAAATAAATGATAATCAGAAAACAAAAGACACTTCTTCTGTGACTCTGAGAGGAAGATCAGCTCTATGTTTCACCTGTTTGCTCTTTGTGGAACAAACACTGTTTGTATGGCTTGGAGCCGTTTCTTGCTCAAGGCTTTTTTTGGCTTCTAAGTAGTTTTGGGGCAATTTCTCTGTTTGTTGTTCCAGCCCTCTTTTCTTTCTGTTTAAATACCCACCTGGGCTAAGTACCGTACCGGTCACCCCTCTATAAAGGTCTGACAAAGTGCTGCTGTTTGCCAGGCCTTAAGTAGAGGAGTCCACAGGTGTGCCAGGTTGGACCTAATCAGCCTGAGGGTTTCTGGGAATTGGAGTTCCCTGAACTTGTGGCGCCAGAAATACTTTAATACTTGCTCAGCATTTGACTGACAGATTGCCTCCTTTCAAAGAGATGAATTGTGTAAGAGCCAAAGTTGTTAAAGTGAGCTGTGTCCTGTGCTGGGCTCTGGTGCTTATTAGAGTGTTGGCACTTCAATATGCTTCCCAAAACTCTAAACTCAAAATTAAATTTTTAAAATTACTGCTACTGAGTGCTGATTAGTTGGTGAGCTGAGCAGCTCATTGGCTGTTCATGTCACTGATGTCATTAATGTACATGAGGCGCCGTTTTAAACTCCTATAGCTCGAGTTTAAATGCTCTTTAAATATAACAGCGGTGTTAAAATGTTTTATGCTGCTCTGTTTTCAGGAAATGAATGAATTCTTTTACATTAAAAATGTTTCAGCATTTATAAACTATGATTTTGCTCAAATGCTCCATATCAGGGGGCGGCATGGTGGCGCAGTGGGTAGCGCTGTCGCCTCACAGCAAGACTGGCCTGGGTTCAATTCGCAGCCGGGTGACCAGGGTCATTTCTGTGTGGAGTTTGCATGTTCTCCCCGTGTCTGCGTGAGTTTCCTCCGGGTACTCCGGTTTCCTCCCACAGTCCAAAAACATGCAGTCGGGCCAACTGGACATGCTGAATTGCCCTTAGGTGTGAGTGAGGTGAGTGTGTGTGTGACTGTGTATGTCTGTCTGTCTGCCCTGTGATGGACTGGCGACCTGTCCAGGGCGTATCCTGCCTTCTGCCCAATGACAGCTGGGATAGGCTCCAGCGCCCCACCGCGACCCAGAAGGATAAGCGGTTTAGATGATGGGTGGGTGGATGGATGGATGGATGGATGGATGGATGCTCCATATCAGACCATTCATTTTGGACTCACTCGGAAGCGCCCTCTAGTGTTCAAGAAACCCAGAGAATATTGCAGAGTGTAATTCTCCTCTACAAGTTCTCTGGTTTTAGCCTCTGTGAGGTGGTTTCTGTAAGACTGATAGAGGAAGTCTAAGTGAGTCTATGTGAGTGAAACAGGAAGGCAGGTTGAGTTAGTTTGATTTTGTTTGTGGTTTGTTTGGCCGGTAATTCTCCCCCGATGCCGTACTCTTTTTTCTGTATCTCACTGCACTCAAATAATAGGAGGCTAACTTCAGTAGCTTCTCTCCTTTCTCCAGAATCCCACTTAATACAGTGCTGTGAAAAAGTATTTGCCCTCTGATTGCTCTGATTTCTTCTATTTTTGCTAATTTGTCACATTTAACTGTTTCAGATTATCCAGATAATTTTATTATAAGAAATTTATTCCACTCATTGAAGAAAAAGATTTTTTCAAAACCTATATCGCCCATGTGAAAAAGTAATTGCCCACTAAACCTGATAACTGGTTGTGCCGCCCTCAGCAGTAACAACAGCAGTCAAGCCTTTGTCATTACTCGTGTTGAGTCTTTTACATCGCTGTGGAGGAATTTTGGCCGCACTCTTCTTCGTAGAACTGCTTTAATTTGGCTACATCGGATGAACTGCCCATTTAAGGTTTTGCCACAGCCTCTCGGTGAGATTCAAGTCGGGACTTTGACTCTGCTGCTCCAAAACCTTAATTTTGTCTCTTTTGAGCCATTCAGAGGTGGACTTGCTTGTGTGCTTCAGATCACTGTCCTGCTGCAAAACCCAACTGCACTCGAACTGACAGGTGGACATTCTCCTTCAGGATTTCCTGATAGAGAGCAAAATTCATGGATCCATCAATTATGCCACCGTGTTTCACTGCTGGTTTGATGTGCTTATGGTGGAAGAAGCGTTAGCTTTACGCCAGATGTAATGGGGCCTCAAAACTCTTGGCACCTGCCATTTTTACCTTTTTTATTGTGGAATCATGTACCTTAACCTTAACTGAGGCAAGCAAGGCCTGCAGTTCTTTAGCTGTTTGTCTGGGTTCTTTAGTGACCTCCTGGAGGAGTCGCCGTTGCGCTCTTGGTGGAATTTTGGTAGGCCGGCCACTCCTGGGAAGGTTCACCACTGTTCCAGGTTTTCTCCATTTGTGGATAATGGCTCTCACTGTGGTTCTCTGGAGTCTCAGAGCCTCAGCAGTGGCTCTGTAACCATTTCAGTGACTTTGTTTCACATCTGTGTTAGAATCTCTTTAGAACGTGACCTCGTGTGCTGCTGTTTGAGACCTTCTAGCTGCTTAACACTGACAGAAATTCAAAGTTAAACTCATTTTATCTGTGAGCCAACAGAGGACACACAAAACGATCGTCATGCTGTTTCTGGACGAATATATGTGGATAATTTTGAAATGTGTGGAGTTTTGAAAGTGCTCTGTGAGTCAGGCAGGGCAATAATTAGAATTTGGGCTGGACTGTTTCGCTGTGAATGGCAGTACTGTAAATCAAAGGAAATGTAAATAATGTCTATTAAAGTCTTCATGAACATCTGAAAAGGTGTAGTTCTCACCACTGTGCGTCCACTTTTCCTTGTTAATCAGACTCCTCTAAAAAAAACTTAACAAGGATGTGAAACTGTTCTACCTTACAAAACATGAATAATTTCCAAGATAATCTTCATGAATATGTGGAATAAAAGTTCTCTCCACAGTAATAACTGAAATTCAAAGTTAAACTTGTCTTATCTGTGAGATAACAAAGCACAAAAAATTCCGCTTCATTTTTACTCCCTCATCTTCCGCGTATGTGGGGGGCTTGCTGTGGTGAAGGGCGTTCCGTTCCGCATGTTAGACTCTTCTGTTAATAAATACTTAACAAGGATGTGAGACAGGTTTCCCTCATAAGCTCAGTAAACAAACACCTGGATTACAATCTAATATTTATATCTGAGAACCTGTTTTTGTTCTCAGTGAGATGGAGTTTGATATTTTGATCCAAACCCGAACACGGCCTGAGAACCTTCTCTTTCTAATCCAAACCAACCTAACCGACAGCACCACAGTCAGATTCTTAACCACACAACAGAACCCGACAAGAATACTGCAGTTCAGACTGATGTACCAGACTCTACAGCAGAACCGAGCAGCTCAGCGTCATCTCCCAGAAACCAAACCAGAACTCAACTCTGCAGCTCTGCTAATAAAGTAAACTAGAACTGTGTGGAGCTGTTCATTCATTTATTCAGCAGTTTCTGCAGCCAGTGAAGAAATCCACTGACAGTTCACCTGTTGTTTCTCCTAAGCTCCACCCTAGAAGAAGACAGGAGAGAGGAACAGATCCACCTCAGACAATTTAAAGACGGAGTTGAAGCAGCAGAAATGCAGGACTTCTTAATGATGTGTAGCTACACAGGATCCTCAACCTCACAGAACCATGAAAGAGCTTTAAAGCTACATTCAGTATCCAAAGTTGAACTTCTCAGTGACTCATAAGAGCAAAACTATCACTGTCTGTCCTGCAAATGTCTCTTTGGGCCCCCACGTTCAGCTTCTGGTCTAGATGTACATACAATATACTCCAAGTACGTCTGCTGGGCTGCTGTGGTGCTGACCAGCATCACTTTCTCTATTAAACAAGCTTGTTTTATGTTAATTAAGCAGGGAGATGATCAGAGTTTATGGCAATAAGCTCACTGACGAGATCAGAACAGATTTAAATGAGAGACATAATGTCCAACTAAATGTTGATGAACTGTATGAATGTGTTCCTACTGAAGGTGAGAGCCTCTGCACTTGATTGAGAGAACGGTAAAACTGAGTAAGCTGGACTGAAAGCTTAAGGACGTTTGTATTGAAGCTTATTTGACGTCATTAAGCAGTAGCTGTATATGAGGGTCCTGACAATGGAAAAGTTGGAGAATCCTCTCAGGAATAGAGGGAAAGCACAGAATGGTGCGGCCAACAGGAGTTTAAGTCATAACCTGTGGATTTTTAGACTAACTCTGAGTTTGTTGTTAGTGAAACGACAGTGCATGAAGGGCTATTGCGTTTACAACAAGTGTAGGAGGTCATTGCACACTAGGCCTGCCGCGTTGTCATGTAGCAGAGCGCTGCTACAGAATGCTGTCAGGGAGAGCCCAAAAACGCCAGGATCATGTTCATTTTACTCTATATTCACACAGATTGAATGAAATAAAGCTATGACGCTTTGAGCTGAAAAAGGCCAATCTAGTAACATGAGCTGAGATAGCTTAGAGTTAGTGTAACCTGGGACACAAGGAAAACCTTGTGCACAAAAGAAGAAACAGAGAACTTTGTGTTCACTGTGTATGTATAGCACAGTGGTGCTGTCCTTTAGTTCCGTCTAGCCGTCTCGTATAGTGTCAAAAAACATGAAAGAAAAAAAAAAAAAACTGTCTAAAGACCTTCAAAAAAAATGTTACCTGCAGGTTAAAAAAATTATTTGAAGAGAAAAAAAAAAACAAAGAATGCGGATGACGTCCCCTCTGGGAACCTTCTGAACAAGTAATCCTTAGCAGTCCAGCCATATGCCATCAGCAAGCATCCAGGATCATGAGCACAGAAGAGCAGTCCTGTAAAACACGTTTACCTATCACAAAAATATTTCATCTAGTAGAGCTTAGAGGGTTCACCTTTCACAAAATGACAGTATAAGTGAGTCTGAAGGAGTGAAATTAAGCGTTTGCTGAGGAGCTCAAACGATGCAACTCCCGCTCGTTCACAACGGGGCTCACTGAGATCACATGTTGCTGTGCGTTGCAACAAATCTCAACACGCTCTTTATTTTAGCCCGTTTTTAGTAAATAGTAGACAGACCTTTTTTCTTTAATATCAAGAATTTGACAGATAAAAAAACAAATGTAAAAATATTTATATAAAAATAAATCTGCTATAACTTTTTTTTCTTCTCTTGGGTGGGTTACATTAGCATCTGTCTGTTTTCTTCAAAGACTGATTGGCTGTCGAATGTATATGCCTGTGTATCTGCCCTGTGATGGACTGTCAGCCTGTCAAGAATCAAAAACTAACAAAACTCACACTACCTCTCCAGTTCATTTGGTGGTCACAAAATAGCCTCCACTTTGTGTAAGATCCTGCACGGGTGGCAGCTCTAGCTACGATGCTTCCTGGCCTGAGAGGAAACTCCACCCATGATTAAGGACTCTCTCGAGTTTCCACTCACATGCGCACATGTGCCCAAATACTAACTTCTACTTGGAACTCAGCAGAAGAACAATGAAGGAGCTTGAGAGGAACAGATCTTTAAGAAAAAGCAGATCTTCAAGAAACACCAAATGTAATGATTCTGCTAACAAAGCTCAGAACTGTCCAGGCTGTGGTCTTTCCTGAGGTGCTTTGTGCATGTGAAAGCTGGACAATAAAAAGTAAAAATCCTGATGATACTGACTAAATCAAGCCTCACCTCTCACTCGAAGCCCAGATAACCAAACTGAAGACCTTATTCTGGACACATTCTGATAAGAAAGTGTGTTTTGATGTATGAGGCTCAGAGCTCCCTGAGGTGCTCAGGAAACATTTAATTAACACTTGACCCTGTGTAAAGATGACAAAGTGACACAGCTGTGTGAAATCCAATTCAATTTTATTTGAATAATATTATGCAATGACAAGATATCAAAACGGACCCATTCTCCTCTAGATGGTGCAGTATTACAATACAGAATTACAATAAAGCAATGAGATTAAGGGACTGGGGTCAGAAAACGGGGGTCAGTGTCTAACATCAGCAGTCTAAGAAAAATTGTCAGAAAAAAAAACAGATAAACAATCAAATTAAACATATACAGTGTGTTGTGCTTGAGAACAGAGTGTAAAACACGTGTACCAAAAGTATGGACTGAGGTAAGGCTTTCAGTCTCAGCAGGATAAACGGCTCCAAAGTGGTCAAAAGGGTCAACAGAACCACAGATGAATATCTTACCAGCTATTCTTAAGGTTACTATTGCTGTTCATCTGGATTTATGGAATGGAATTCCACAGCTGTTTGCACAGTTAATGGTTAAGATGTAAACAGAGTCATTCAGAGTGGTTTGGTGTGAAACGCTCTGTTCTAGATAAACTTACAGAGTCAGAACTGTTCACAGTGGTGGTGATAGGAACCAGACGTCCACCTCTGAAAGCTCCCTCACAGAAAGTTCCTACATGAAATGGTTATGAATTCACTGCCTGATGACTGAGACACTGTTTTATGATAGTTTAGAGAACTTAAACTCCATTCATGGTGGAGGGATACATGCAGGGCGCTGTGAGGCAAAATAGTCCCCAAAGAAAACTTATTATTTCAGATTTTCCACTATTTTCCATCATCAACATTCATATAAACTCAGAAGACTCGTGTAGGTTCACTGGTGGTTCTGGATAGTAAATAAAATGTCTATATCTGTGTTGTAGTCATGGCGACCCCTGGTTCCTATCACCACCACTGTAAAGAGATCTGAACCATTTCACACCAAACCGCTCTGAATCTCTCTGATTACATTTCACACACTGAGTTATACAACATTTTTGAAAAATTGATGTAATTCCCCTTTTTTAATTTGTTAAGGCGTGTAGTAATCGTTAGATATAGTCACAGCAGCTGTTTTGAGTGGTCACTTCTGCTTTGTCCATTTTTTTTGAAGACAATGACCACATTTCATTGGATGAACAGCAGCTGGAATTTATTGTACCAAAACCTGTTGCTTCATAACAGTGCTAGCATTTAACCTTGACAATAAAATGGTGATGGTTCAATTTATGTGCAATATTAAAACGTTTTAAGTGCAAAGAGGCTAAGAGGGCTCATTCTCAGGCACGTAAGGCACGTAAGCAAGGTATGTAAAAAAAATTAACTCATCATGGTTTACAGCATGAACGGAATGGTGACAATCAAAATCGGATAAAGGTGCATGACACGCTTTGAAAGACCTGAATATTTGACCTGAACCTGAATTCAAACAGATATTTGGGAAAGTATAACTGAGTTTGGACAAACATTTCGAGCTGTAATGAAGGCACATTTCCACTGGGGTTCACCCTCTGGTTCCTAGTCTACCTCCATTACTGGGCACTCGTTCTGGAAGTGACCTGGATCTCCACACGTCTGGCATGCCGCTCCAGACCCTCCTCCAGTTTGGGTTCCATTAGCTATAGTAATGAGGGGAGAGGGGGGAAAAGGAGAGGGAGGGGTTAATATAGGCTGAGAGGCATGTCCAGCATTCAGGATGGTCAGCACAAATTGATAATTAGCAACCCCAACTTGTGTTGATTGTCTAAGTGTGAGTAATTTTAAAAATCCTCTACAGAGACACACTTCTGCACATTTTAATACACAGTTACAGTTTATTTACTGAATTTAACGTATTAGGAAACATTTATGTGGCCCATAAAAAGTTCAGACACATTTTATTTAGCATGTTTTTCCTCGGTATGTTTTGAATTTGCAGAAAAATGGCATATTTTAAGTATGTTCTTT
>NW_023494793.1:195000-220000 GCF_904425465.1 Colossoma macropomum | reverse complement strand
ACCTTTATAAGAGAATTAATATATATGTTCCAATAACACTTTTCATTTTCAAAAACTAGTCATACCCAACATTGTATCAAACCAAATCCTGGTCTGTAGTTATTGTTCATTCAGGCCATCTGTGGATCTCCTTCTGTTTTATTCACCAGAGAAGAATATCTGCCTATTTCAGGGGTCGGCAGCAGGTCGCTCCAGAGCCACATGTGGCTCTTTTACTGCCCTGTTGCTCCACAGCTGAATCAGCTTAGTAGGTAAAAATAAAATAATCCTTCTTTACAGTAAAATAAAGCTCTGCTGATCGTTCAACACAGTTTAACAATAAATGGTCTTAAACTCTGGAGTTAATGTAGAACTGCTGATTCACCCTTTAACCCTGAAGATCAGCGCAGACTGCTGGTCACCATAGCAACACACATAACAGTCTCGCCTAGCTAGTAGCTAACGAAACGGCAAAGAGAGAGATATAAGACGAACATCGATAATTTGGAGATGAATGGACTTATTTGTGTTTATAATCACTCCAGCTGGTTTCCTGATACGTTTAATCTGCAGTGAGAAACTGAAACACTAAAAAGTCACGAGGCTGAAGTCAGTTTCTCATTCAGCAGCTTCTCGTTTGAATTTTCCCGTTCCACCTTAAATGGTGCAGCAGTTACATTCTGGAACCTCAGGCACTATTTAAGGTGGAATGGGAAAGTTTGAACGAGAAGCTGGCGAATGAGAAGCGACTTCAAACATTGAGAGACATTTTACAAGAAACTGTTCTACTTTGAAGGAAAAGTTTCCTCCTGGAGATGTGAGAAAAGCAGCTATAGCTGAGCTAAAGCTTAAAGCAGAGCGAAGTAAATCAGTGTTTTTGTTTATATTATATTTTTTTAGCCTGTACTAGCTCATCAGCACATCATGAGATATATGGACATATAATGTTGTGGCCCCCAAGGTGGTTTGAATTTTATTTAAAGGACAAAATGGCTCTTCTTGACATTTAGGTTGCGACCCCTGGCCTTTTAAAATCACTATTACCATAGGTGTAGGTTTAGGGGGTCCAGGGGGTCCCTGCCATCCCAGTGTTTAAAGGGGATTGTAAAATCCCAAATGCATATGCAGTGTTTGGAATGAAAGTGTTCAATTACACATGACTCACTGTTAAAGCAGTCACCTCTTACTTTCAATGTGGCACTTCCTGTTATTTAATTAGGCAACTGATTCAACATAACATTCAACATTAAATGCCAGTTTGGTCAATTAAAGAGCAAATAATCATGTTTATGTTGTTTGTTTGGCTACTAAAGCATACAATATAAACCTTTTTGCTCTGCTTTTTCACCATGAATGTGGCCTGTTCTGGCACAGTTTATATTTTATTTTTTTCCTAAATGTTAAACTCAGCAGAAAAGAAAAGAAATAAAAAAGTGGAAAATGTGCATTCAAATTTTCAGAAAAAAATCAGATTGTTGTGTGTAATTTATTTACTTACACAACATTTTAATAGGGACGCACAAACTGTTGTTATTATTATTATTATTATTATTATTATTATTATTATTATTATTATTATTCAACTTCAGTAAAGTTATGAAAATTCAGGTTAGTGGAACACAGGTTTGGTTCCTGACTTCTTGCTGTGTTCCAGCCATCATACTGATTTATTAAACTTCATCACCTGATTTAATTTAATGAAGTATTGATTAGACACAACAGGTGTTGGATGGTAACTGTAAATACTGACATTATTCATGGAGAGAGCAAGAAGTGATTAAACACAAATATTATCCATTAGCATAAACAAAATCAGTACTAATTGCATATTATTTGTATTTATTGTAGTATTTGAATGTGATTTCAAATATTTAATAAGCTATTTATGTGGGCAGTAAGTGCTTATTTGACCATAGATAGATAGATAGATGGACAGACAGATAGCTAAACACTCTGTAAATCTTACTCTTACCAGTTTCAGGGGGTCACTGCCACTATAACAGGTTCTGTGGCATTTTTACCATTATACTAAATTTAGCTCTTGGACATGAATGTTAAAGCAGGAGGAGTCAAACAGTTTAGAAGGGTTTTAACACCCTCTAGTGGTAAAGAGGAGGAACTACAATCCTGGAAGCATTCTAGATTAGTGAAGTCCATTAGAACAGGATTCTCAACCAGTGGGCTGTGAAGCACCCTCTAGTGGCCCATGGGCCTGTACTCAGAAGGACGGCAGTAGTTCATACTGGGCCAGTAAGGTCACAAAAAAGATTAACTTCATAATTAAAAATCTAATAATTAAACATTTTCAAATATATATCCACCGAATCAGGCATAACATTCTGACCACCTCCTTGTTTCTACACTCATCGTCCATTTTATCAGCTCCACTTACTATATAGGTGCACTTTGTAGTTCTACAGTTACAGACTGTAGTCCATCTGTTTCTCTGATACTTTGTTAGCCCCCTTTTACCCTGTTCTTCAGTGGTCAGGACCCCCATGGACCCTCACAGAGCAGGTACTATTTGGGTGGTGGATCATTCTCAGCACTGCAGTAACACTGACGTAGTGGTGGTGTGTTAGTGTGTGTTGTGCTGGTCTGAGTGGATCAGACACAGCAGTGCTGCTGGAGTTTTTAAACACCTCAGTGTCACTGCTGGACTGAGAATAGTCCACCAACCAAAAATATCCAGCCAACAGCGTCCTGTGGGCAGCATCTTGTGACCACTGATGAAGGACTAGAGGATGACCAACACAAACTGTGCAGCAGCAGATGAGCTATCGTCTCTGACTTGATCCGCTTCAAGCAAACCCTGTTCAGTTCACTGCTGATGGAAATGTCATCAAACGAGCATCAATAGAGCTGGACCTCCTTCTCTTCTAGCAGCACTTTCAGCACCGTACAGTCAGGATAATCTGCCTGTTTCAGCGTCTGACTCTCTACAGACTCTCAGTGCTCTCATGTCGTTCCTGCAGCTCCAGCTGCATCTGATAAAAACGACAGACGAGCCTAAACAGGCTTTCAGCACAGTTCAAACACTTTCAGCTTTTAATGCACTGAAAATGTGCTGACATGAAGGAGGAGCTGTAGATTAACGTGATGTGTGTCATATATCCATTAAATGATGTATGAGGAACAAAATGGACACAATAAATGCACAGCATGTCACTGACCCTAAAGCTAAAATCATGGATGACCGCAAATGTACAGTAAGATAAAGAAAAGACAAATCGGTCAACCTTTATTTAAAAACAGGATGCATTGAGGGAGATCTTCATTTACAGTATAGCCTAGCCAATTCAGAAATCAGGGAGAATCGATACAGAAATCAGGGAGAATCAATTCAGAAATCAGGGAGAATCAATTCAGAAATCAGGGAGAGTCAATTCAGAAATCAGGGAGAATCGATGCAGAAATCAGGGAGAATCAATGCAGAAATCTGGGAGAATCGATACAGAAATCAGGGAGAATCGATACAGAAATCTGGGAGAATCGATGCAGAAATCAGGGAGAATCGATGCAGAAATCAGGGAGAATCAATTCAGAAATCAGGGAGAATCGATACAGAAATCTGGGAGAATCGATACAGAAATCAGGGAGAATCGATGCAGAAATCTGGGAGAATCGATACAAAAATCTGGGAGAATCGATACAGAAATCAGGGAGAATCAATTCAGAAATCAGGGAGAATCAATTCAGAAATCAGGGAGAATAGATGCAGAAATCAGGGAGAATCGATACAGAAATCAGGGAGAATCAATGCAGAAATCTGGGAGAATCGATACAAAAATCAGGGAGAATCGATACAGAAATCAGGGAGAATCGATGCAGAAATCAGGGAGAATCGATGCAGAAATCAGGGAGAATCAATTCAGAAATCAGGGAGAATCGATACAGAAATCTGGGAGAATCGATACAGAAATCAGGGAGAATCGATACAAAAATCTGGGAGAATCGATACAGAAATCAGGGAGAATCAATTCAGAAATTAGGGAGAATCAATTCAGAAATCAGGGAGAATCGATGCAGAAATCAGGGAGAATCAATACAGAAATCTGGGAGAATCGATACAAAAATCAGGGAGAATCGATACAGAAATCAGGGAGAATCGATGCAGAAATCAGGGAGAATCGATACAGAAATCTGGGAGAATCAATACAGAAATCTGGATTCATGGAGATTGGATGGTGAAAACATATCAAATGCTAAAATAATAATAATAATCATAGAAATAAACTGACTAATCAATAAATAGTTTAAATCGTAACAGTGTAGTGACTTAAAAAATACCAGATCAAATAAGCTTAAAGCTAAAATTATGAATAACCACAAACAATACGGAGCCCTGCTGGTGACATCCTGTATAGATGAAAACAATGGGTCCCCACGACTTTAGATTCTCATTCCCACACCTTACTAAGTCGTGGCCACGCATTAGGATCTCATTTCCATGCCTTCCTAAGTCATGGTCACAACTTAATTATCTTATTCCCACACCTTACCAGGTCATGGCCACACATTAGAATCTCATTCCCACGCCTTGCTAAGTCATGGTCATGACCTAATTATCTTGTTCCCACATGTTACTAAGTCATGGCCACGCATTATTTTCGTTTATACCGGATGTCACCAGCAGAGCTCCGTAAAACCACACAGTGGGATAAAGAAAAGAAAGCAGGAGGAAACCGGAGCTGTGTTGCTGCTGAAGAAGCTGATATCTACTGTGAAAATACAAAAGCTAACGTTAGCGGCTGGCGCTATAACAGGAACCAGCACTGAGAGCAGTTTGAGGTGTATTCTGAGTGTACACTGCACTTCTCTCCTCTAACGGCACTTTATTACCCCAATTTAATCTCTTATTATTTAATAAGCTTTTATTTCTCATTATCTGATTTCTAATCTGATTTTTAATTGAATTTTTAATTTGATTCTCTTTCAAATCGATTGTCTTGATCATGATTTAATCACGATAATTTGTTTTCTTTTACTTACTTTTCGAATTTTCTCATCTGTAAACGCGTCTTGAGCCTTAACAGTGTAAACCGCTGACTCAAACCGCCAAAGAGTTAACATAGTGCCATAAAATGATTAGCAGTGAGCAGGAGAGGCGCCGAACGGTAGAACATTCCCTAAAACCGCGACATCTAGCTACTAATGATCTGTTCAGCAGGTCCATGTTTGATATAACCTGAGTCCTGATTTCTTAGATGCACTGAATTCTGAATGAATAAAGTGGATTTCTTTTTTACTCAGTTTGACATTATGGTCACTGACTGCATCACCGGTCAGTCAGGGTTTGCTGCAGTGGCCCTAAATCCTTACACTCTGCAAGCTGCTCACGGCACTTACCAGTGTTACATCTGATTCAGTTCCCACTCAAACTCACGTTCCCCTTTATAAATCGAACCATCGGGCGCGACTCACTGAACAGAAATCAGCACAGAGCAGCACTGGAACTACGGAAAGCGGGAAAAGTCAGAGAAAGGCTGTACGGACGAAAGGTTGACACAATCAGACATTTAACGTTGACCTTTCCTGAACTGTTTCGCTTTCCGTAGTGTTGCCGTTGATGTCTGTTCAGTGAGTCGAGCCTGAGGGTCTGAGTTGTGAAGGGAAACGTGAATCGGATGCAACACTGGCAGCTTTATGGAGACTCGAAAGAATCCTCACTTAATCAGTCCAACACCTTTATTACAGACTGAGCTCAGATTAACTGGGTTATGTGCAGCTGGTACAGGCAGCTGGCAGATCGCAGCCCTGTGAGGAGGTGCTGGGGGTGTTTAGCTCAGCGCAGTAACATCAGGGGGCGGTAACGTTGTTTGACTGATTTGCATACTGTGACGTGCCATCATACTTCGGTACGTACATCATACTTCTATAGCAGAGTTGAACCAGAGGGGGCGCAGCAGAGGCGGAACTGAGCATGATAACGATGATATTTTTACAGTTTGGAAAGATGTGATTCACAATTTAAGCAAAACTGGTGTATATTATTATTACAGAGCAGAGCATTTCAGCTGGTAACGAAAAAAGGGTCTAAGGGTGGAGCTACTCTCTAAGAGTCAGATAAAAAGTCAAACGGAAATGAACACAGGCGCCACCTGCTGGCGATTAACTTTTCATTTCCCACTTTGCTTTTTTTCAATGTAACCAACATGCAAATATATGTTAATTGGCACTAGGCAGGGCTACGGACTACATTTTAGGACGTCCTCAGACCTCAGAGTCAGAATGGCATCATTCCTCAGACTAAACAACTTTGAGTCTCGAGAAAAAACATCGTCATGTCTCAGAACATCAGACCAAACACCGTCAGACCAAACGGCCTCGAAAAAAGGTAACACTAAACCACCAAAACAATACAACACAATAAACAAACAAAACATTACACAAAAGAACTATTAATTATAGTTACAGATTAAAGATTAAAAAGATTTTTTTAAAAAATCTCATCAAAACTGTGTATTAAGAGAGAAATATATTATTGTATGCAAAAGTTTGGGCACTCGTAAAAATGACATGTATGTGTTGTTTTTCTGAGTGTAAATGAGTTACACATCCCCTACAGAGACACACTACTGCACACTTTAATGCATTATTACTGTTTATTTACTGAATTTAACACGTTGGAAAAGTAAAATAAAAAAAAAAAACGGCCTGTGCAAAAGTTATGGCACACTTTACATTTCCTGTTTTATTTTTGCCAACATGTTAAAAACAGCAAGAAAACAGAAATTGTGCACTAAAATGTGCAAAATATGCTGCATTTAGATGTGTCTCTGTAGAGGATGTGTTCATTTATTAATACTCAGAAAAGCAGCAAAATCTGTCATGTGAGCAGGGTGTTCAAACCTTCACATACGACAGTGTATAAGTAAGTATATATATATATATATATATATATATATATATATACATACATACATAAAATACTCTGATCTGTAGTGAGATTCATTACTACTTCTCATAAACAGTGACAGGGTCAGTCCGTGCGTTTGTTTGTTTGTTTGTTTGTTTGTTTGTTTGTCCTTCATATGTTGTGGAGGTCACTGTGTTCTGCTTCCAAGTTCCAAAACCTGCACTGATGTCCATCCTGTTGAGTGAAAACATAAATAAAATCAGTTCTGATCCCACAGAAGCAGAAGGTCAGCACGTTTCACAGAGCTGGCCTTCTCTGTACAGGTGTGTCTCTCAGAGTGAGTGAAAGACGAGGAGAGGGTCAGTCTGACCTGTCAGTTTTCTCTTATAGTAGACGAGGCCTGTCAGGGCTGTGACTCCTCCCAGTAACAGAGCTGCAGTTCCCACTGCTATTCTGTCTCTGTCAGACTCAGAGAGAGACGGCTCTGTTACACACACACACACACACACACACACACACACAGAGACACACACACACACACACACACACACACAGAGACACACACACACACACACACACACACACACAGAGAGACACACAACACACATTACAATAGAAGTAGAACACAGAGTTAATGTTCAGTCAGGAATAAAGGGAGAAAATCCAAACTGAACATTAGAATCTGTCTGTCTGTCTACCTGTCTCTCTGTCTGTCTATCGACCTGCCTGCCTGTCTGTCTATCTACAGTTCTTTCTTTATATCTATCTGTCTGTCTGTCTACCTGTCTGTATGTCAGTCTGTCTGTCTGTCTGCATTTATGTTTTTGTGTCTGTCTCTTTCTCTCTCTCTCTATCCATCTATTGGTCTTTCTGTCTATCTGTCTGTGTACCTGTCTGTCTGTCTGTCAGTCTGTCTATCTGTCTGCATGTATCCTATCCATCTGGCTATCTGTGTCTATCTCTGTCTGTATCTATTTTTCTATCTATCTGTTCATTTATCTATCAGTCTATCTAATTATCCGTCAATCTAATTAACGAGCTCCTCGTTAGCTGGTCAGTTGTGTGTGTCATTGGTTCCCAGTCCTGGTCCTGTAGAACCTCCTGTCCTGCCCTTTTGACTGTGTTCCTAACTCACCTGATCCAACTAATCAGTGAGTTATCGAGTCCTTCCTGAGCTGAAGTGGGTGTGTTAGAGCAGAACTCTAACACGGACAGGACAGGCGGTTCTCCAGGACCAGGGATGGGAACCTGTGTTCCAGTGCATCACTCCAGAGAACCTGTCTGGTACCTTTATTTTAAAGAGTGTAGATGTTGTACACTCACTGTCACTGTGGCTCCAGTGGAACAGGGCGGGTTCCCTGAAGCTGAGATGTTCCACCATGCAGGAGATGTTCTCTGCAGGTTCTGGAGTGAACTCCAGCTGGGAGTGGATTTGGTAATGCCAGTCTCCATCGGTCAGCTCCTCTGTGGAGACCACGTCAGTGGTCACTTTCTCACCGTCCCTCAGCCAGGTCAGTGTGATGGGTTTGGGGTAAAAGTCATACGCGCTGCACATCAGCACGGCCGGCTGGTCTCCGCTGGCTGGCCTCAGTGACCTCAGCATGACCCTTGGCCTCACTGTGACAGGAGAGAGAGATTAAACCATGTGAGTCTCACCAGAATTTACCTGGATATTAACTTCAAAGTAATGTGTTTAGCTAGGCTAATGTGTTAACAGCGAGTCATACAGTGTTAGAAATAATGAAGTCTATTAGTGAAACCGAACATCTCCACATGGTTAGCACTATGCTAATGATGTTAATCAGGCTTTTATCACTTTTATTAGCCGCGTAGCTCTAGTAGCTCTAGTAGCTCTAGTAGAACAGGTTTATGGGGAGTCTGGCCTCTTCCTATTTCCCTTGTTATATCAAAAACAGGACTGCTAAACAGCAGAGGGCGCCCACGAGTGAAACCTCAATGAATGGGAGTGAATGGAGCTCAACGGCTCGACGAAAAGTTAAAATAGTTTCTAATCACTGAACCAGAACTTTCCTTTAGTTTTAGACAGTAGAAGGATGAGTTTCACTAAAAAACAAAGAAATCTCACCTGTATGTTTTCTTTTTCTACAGTAAACGGGTTTTGGGCAGCAGGACTCTAACATTACTGATACCATAGACATCTACCTACATGCCTAGATGCCGCGTTGTCTGTTGTTCTCTATCTGAGGCGATACGTCTGCGCGTCCGCCATGTTGGAGAGGTCAAGATCCGCTTGTGAACAAATTCACTTGTATTGAGAGACGAAGAGTCTCAGGATTAATCAGGATAAATCTGTTTTGTTATAATCCTCAGACACAGATTAATCCAGGCTGCACGGATCTGCTCTCGGTAGCTTTTATTACTTTAATAACTGATCGTGATAATTAGCCGTCCAGACCAGCAGGAAAGTATTCAGCCTCAGCTGACATGAGTTTAGCGCCAGAAACACAATCAGCAAATCCATCAATGTGTGAATCACTTATAATCTTTATACACAGAAGGACGAAGCGATGTTGGCTTCCTGTTCACCAGCTTCTTGTTCGGGTTTTCCCGTTTGTCCTTAAATGGTGCAGCAGTTACTGCACCATTTAAGATGGAACTGGAAAATAGGAAGCTACCTCCAGCTTTGTGTAAAAAGGTGGTAATGTTACTCTATGAATATCTACAAGGATTAAGGAATCACTGTAAAGTAATAGCTACTACATAGAGATAGAATCCCCTGAATAGACTATTAAATGAAATAAGCTTAATATAAAACAAGAGGAACAACAATCACATCAACAGGTTCTCTGTGCCTCATTAACCACACGGCCATATCTACACAAACACCACACAGACAATACGCATCACACAAACATGAGTGTGGATCACTGCGTTCCCTCCGTTATATAATCCTTGACGTGCCTGGCTGGACCCAACGCGACATCTAGGTATGTATATCTATGACTGCTACTGAGTGCTGATTGGTTGCCGAGCAAAGCAGCTCATTGGCTATTCGCGCTCACTGACCACATGAACGTACATGAGGCGCTGTTTTACACTCCTATAACTCGAGTTTAAAAGCTCTTAAATCATAACAGCAGTGTTGAAATGTTTTATGCTGTTCTGTGTTCAGAAAATTAATGAATTCTTTTACATTTAAAATGTTTCAGCATTTCTAAACTATGCTTTTGCTCAAAGGCTCCATATTAACTCGCTCGGGAGCGCCCTCTAGAGTCTGAGAAACCTGGACATTAGGGAGTGGTAATTCTTCTCTCTACAAGTTCTCTGGCTTCAGTGCTAATTCAGACTTCAGATGGCAAACATGTCGTGGATTAGCTGTGTTTGAGGAAATGGGATGGGAAACGGTGTAAATTAGAATTTTTATTGATGTATTTGTTCTGCTGTACTGATGTAAACAGTGTAAAGCGAAACAGTGTTTATTTCTCACCTGCTTTGTCCACTACAGACATCTTCCGCCTGAACATTCTACACTTTGAGAGAGCCTTTTCGACCTCCATGCGGATCAAGTGCGTTTTGTTTTTGAGCTCTTTTGCCCATTTTGCTCCATGTTCACTGTAAAAAACAACTTTATTCTCAGTGCTGTTGTACATCAGGACCTTTTCCTTGTTGTACACGAAGGATACAGCAAACTCAACGTCTTGGGGCGAGCCGAGGGTCCGGCACTCAAATGAAAAGAAGAAGTAATAACTGTCCACTGCAAAAGAAGAGAAATCCATATTAATGGACTCATATAAGGAAGGGATGCACAATCACAGTCAGCTGAGATTTCTGCTCAAAACCCAAAACAAATCTGTAGGTTTTTGCTCAAATGATGAGCACTTTCAAAACAGTTTCCTTTTATGATCTGTTGTTGGCAGTGGGCTTAACACATACAAGTAGTCTCAATGCGATATTATGATTAATACCACCTTAATTAGCAAAATTAAAAAGGACTTTCTACTAAAAATCAGCCGTGTTTATTTTCAAAAACGAATGTACAGTAATTTGCAATGAAACCACTTCTCATCACTTACTGTTGATGTAGTGCTTTATATCATTCTTGTTTTTCAAACAGGAAACTGCTTTAAAATTCAAGAATTTAAATGGAGGTTTGGCCCAATAAAGAGCAGAATGTTGTTTATGTTATAGGTATGGCGAATAATAAATACTGGAAATGTGCCAGTTTGCTTCAGGTGTTGATTTGCCTCGCACAACGTGAGCTCTGAAATTGGTACCGGCAATAAAGAAAAAAATCTGTGCATCCCTAATATACTATTAATATTTATTTATTGCCCAATATGTAAAACTCGGCTAATAAACAGAAATTGTGCACTAATATTTTACAAAAAAAATATAATATGTAAGTGTGTTCTCCATAGGGGACGTGTTCACTTATTTTCATTTAACAAAAATCAACAACACGTCATTTGACCAGGCACATTCAAACCTATTAGTGGTTCTATAATAATAAGAAGAAGAAGAAGAGGAAGAAGAAGAAAAAGAAAAGAAGAATGTAATTATTATTATTATTAGTAGTAGTAGTAGTAGTAATAGTATTAATAGTAGTAGTATTGGTAGTAGTAGTATTACTATTATTATTATTAGTAGTAGTAGTAGTAGGAGTAGAAGTAGATTAGTACTAGTAGTATACATTTTATATAAAGTATAAAGTTCAGTATCAGTGTCAAGTAAGGAATATGTAGGTCAGAGGAGCTCAGCACTCCTGCAGTTGCATGGATTTCTCAATTCTATTAGCAGCAGGTATTGGATGGTACCTATAAATACAGGAGAGGTTTGGAGAGTTAACCCAACACATTAGCACACATTAAATCACTACTCTTGTACACTCCTGTGCAAATAAAATGGGCCAAAATCGGCAAAACATTAAACTTCTGAACAACAAATCATGAACTATACAGCTGCAGTCAGTCAGTGTGGAGAGTTTTTCACTCTGGCTTCTCTAAGTGTTGGAGTTTAGTGTGTGAATGTCCAGACAGTCTTCTACAGAAAGGACAGTCAGTATTGATCCACTCAGCACTGACGGCTTCAAACAGCTGAAAAACACTGCTGAGCTAGTTTGTGTTTAGTGTGAGATCAAATATTCTCTACAGGGTTTAAATCTGGACTCTGACCAGCCAGAACCAGCAGTAACAAACATTATCTTTTAGGCTTGGTCCATTTTTTATATAAAACATAAATATATATAAAATATATATTCATTTTATTTATATAATTTTTATGATTAGATTTAAAAAGCTATTTAAGCGTTTAAATGGAGATGGATATAGATATAAAACACTCAAACGTACAGTAAATCTTACTCTTACCAGTTGCAGACAGAACCCAGAAGAACGCGGTCAGGCAGAGAACAGGAGGACGAGGCATTGTTGTGCGTTCTGCTCTCAGAGTGAATAAACTGATTCTAACACCGAACGACTGACTCTGCTTTCAGTACTCATCTGTTTGCAGAACCAGGAGGGAATTTACGCCGTGCAGTCAAACCTGTTCTCAGTTCCCTCTAACTCACTCAGACTGTTTCCCGCTGAGACAGCAGGGCGCCGTGGAACCCTCAACAATAGCTATTGTTCATTCATGCAATACCAGCAGTGGTTCTACTTCTCATTTATTCACCAAAGAAGAACATTTGCCTTTTTAAATCACACCTTCACCTACACTCTATAGGTGTAGATTAAGGGGTGCCGGGGGGGCACTGCTACCCCTGTGTTTGAAGGCGAGTGAATTGTTCTCTCCGGTAATTCCTGTGTGTTGTGATGGCTCTATGTTGTTACATTTTCCAGAAAATGTTGTTGTTTTATTGGAGTAATTTTTAAACAAATATGGTTTTCTTTATTATGTCACTGAAAACAGTGCTGACAATATTCAATATGAAGTGAAAGAAGAATGTTTACATAAAAATGGGCCCAAATTGCTACATATGATGAACAATTTCCCTTTAAAGTCTCCTATGAAGCATATAAAAAGTTTACTGGATCTGTTACATGTAAAAATGTAGTTCTTACCTGTCAAAGTTCAACTTTTCATTCCAACATATGAATTCAGTTTGAATGTTTAATGACTCGGACATGCAACAATTATTTAATAATTACTAATAACAACAACTTTTAGCCTTTCAGTTACTGCATTTACTAAAGAATTGTCCCTTTCATTTAAATGAACTGAATTCTTTTGAATTCTTGCTAACTGACTTTGCATATGCTAGAAGACGTGTCAGGCTCCAGTCCTCGCAGGCCAAAATTCTACAGACTTAAATACGCTGCCTCATTAAACACACCTGACTCAGCTCATTAGCTAATCATCAAAGCCTTAATGAACTGAATTCAGAGCGTCAGATGAGGGTAAACGCTGATCTCCACAGCACTTTGGCCCAGAAGGTCCCCAGTTTGAAAAGGCGATTCCTAGCAGTAAAGGTTCTGAAATTTTGAATGTTTCATATCTACGTGAACTTGTTCTCATCGACCTTCTCATGTCAGCAAACTGTAACTCTGCATTTCATAAACACTCTGTGGAAGGTGGACCAGGACAGCAGCGTTTTTGAGATTTGAATTGATGAAAAATGTTGCTTTTGTTCATCTGAAACATATTGTTTCACTTTGCTGCAATCAAAGTATTTATTTACTTCCTCTTAAATTTTTCAGATTGAACTGATGAAACATTTTTACAGTGTTTGAGTGGAACAGTCAGCAATTATTCTGTCAATTATGCTGGAATAGCTGATAATTATCATAACTGGTGTACCTGCCATTACACTTTTTGACCACTAGGGTGGAATGTACACGCACTCCCACACGCAAGAAAAAATGATAAATGACTTGCAAAACTGTACATATGCACATGTGATAAATGTAATGATAAATGAGACACATACATATCACATCACTGCAGTTGGAACAAAAACCTTGTATCTAAAATTGTAACTACAGGAGAAGCAAAAAACATACTTAACTTTTAATGTAAGTCAATGGAATCAGAATTTTGGGTCGTTTCTTTTGGTCCATTCATCATGAAATTTACACACAATGTAAAAGACAACAGGCATTTTCACACTGTCAAAAACTGAAAAACAACAAAAATGGAAATATTAGGTCTTGTTCTGACAGCAGCGATATTCTATATGATCACATGCACTTTATTTTCATAAAGTCATGTGTTTATTTGACGTATCTACTTTGTACTTTCATCCACAAGGGAAGGAACTTAGCTTCAGAGCTAGTTAGGGGAATTATTTACTTCCCTCTAAAAACAGCGTTGGCCATTAAGCGCCACATGACCCCCCCTCATTTATCACGACATAAAACAGAATCATTTTAAAATGGAATCATATTAAAGTCAAAGCCACAGCTAGATGACGAAGAATGCGACAATGCCTGCTTTAGTTTTGGTCCAGCTCGTGATCGGCACAGAAGAAGGAAGAAAAGCCACAAAAAAAGAAGTCTAATAGTACCACAGATACAACAGCATCGCTGTGGGAGAGTTTAAAGAACTTCCCAACTGTGAGACTCACTGTGTTGTTATTCTGACATGGAGGCTCTGTTAGTCCTGGCGTTAATGATGGTCTGTGCTGTCCACTCACAGCCGGCGGGTGAGTACAACATATCAGAGCACTGTAGTCTGCAGGATGTCACAGGTTACCTTTAGTATGAATACTGATATGCATTATCATTTCATTTGATCAGAATAATTTGTTGTTTACATTGGTAACGTGCTAAAAACAGTTCAGTGAAAGTGACTGAAGACCAAGCAAAGTAGACCAGAATAGATTCAGAGACACGGGAACATGTTCTACGCTGGGGTTGCTGAAATTTTAAGCAGCTGACGTGAAAGATGACGTCTTTCCAAATAATTGGTGTTTTTATTCAATTTTTTGTTTGCTAGTATTATGGGGCAAGAGATGGGAATATATACATATAACTGTTACGGGACGGCATGGAGGCGGACCCAAGTGCACAGAGGAACTTAAATGAACATATTGAGGTGATGGAGTGTGAATGGAGTGATTTTGCACGTTGGGGTTTGCGGTGGCTCAGAGCCTGGCTCGAACAACCAATATACTGATTGGTGTTCTGAGGAGCTACTGCTGTGCTGGGAAGCACAGGCAAAAATGGAACAAAACACTTCAACAACTGGGAATTAAAAAATGGTGGGAAAGGGCAAACAAGGGGGACGCTGAAAGCAGTGCTGAAACAAAGGCTGAGATAGAAAAAGTGAAATAGAGATAACCAGAAAACAAAAGACACTTTATTTTATTTTTTTTTCCACATCCTTGAGCAAAGCTGCTGTAAGTTAGTATTCAAATCCATTAAATATATTTGAGTCTGATGGATTTCTTAAAGACAAAGACCTATGAAACAAAGCAAGTCTATGGGGAACACTTCCTCAGAGTATGTGGCTTCAGTATCGCACCCTCTATCTGCAATATATAAGGTATCAGTCAATTTAATGTGGCAATGAATTTAAGGTATCAGTAAATTTAAGGTGGCAATGAATTTAATTATGTATGTATGGTTTTGTCTGGCAGATCACTATAAACATGTGCACTTGTAACCTGTAAGTTGATAGAAAAAGAGTTTTGTATGCCAGCATTGGCAGCAGATGAGGAGAATACAAAGTTAAACCAGACAGGAGTTTAAACTCAAACACATCAACAGCTGAACAGAGGAACTTCCAGTCATGGAATGGAGCAAAATCAGAGCGATCATGGAGCGAGAGAACCCCACTGCTGCAGATTTCTACAGGCCTTTATACATTAATGGATTAAAAACTGTTTGAGTCTGTAACTGTCACTGTAAACTCACTGTATCCTCAGATTACTGTTCATGTCTGACATTCAGTGAAACGGGACAGGGCACATTTATAATTTGCAAAATCCTGCACATTGGTAGATCTTTGCATTTTCAATGATTATTAAGATTCTTGGACATAATTTATTTTGTCATTTTTGTGGACATATCAGTATTTGATATTCAGTCAAACAGTATTTATAGACAAAATAGACTTTCTGAAATTAACTGAGATGTCAGTCATTTTTGCCTGTTGAAAAAGTAAGTGCACTCCTCTCTTCAGTGACTTAACAGAAACAACTGTATGCAGACATTTCCTATAAGCAGCTAATGTTCTGACATCAACTGGGAGAAATGTTTGCCCGCTTAATTTTTTCAACTGTGCAATGTTTGAGGGGTTTCTTCAGCCCATTCAGGCTTTGACTGGGCCATTCCATAACCCTGCAATTTCTGCCATTCCTTCATGGATTTACTTGTATGTTTGGGATCATTATCATGTTGGAAAGTCCACTTCATCTTCTACCTTTTGTACAAATGGTCTCACATTTTCCTTAACCTCTCTGGTATAAGATAATTCATAGTTGATTCTATTACTGTAAGTTGGCCAGCGATGCAGCCCTAAGCCATAAAACTTCCACCTCCCTGCTTTACAGCTGGTATGAGGTTCTTCTGACAGAAGCCTGTCTTTGGTTTTCACCAAAAATGGCCAAAATAAAATTTAGAGTACTGTTAAAGTTAAATTGTATTTACTTTGTATACCTGTGAAAAATGAGGGGTACATTCATCATGAATCGTTGAAGCATTCTCAGAGACTTCTCTGTGCATCTTATGGTCTTGGTCTGAAGTTGCTGGGCGGACTGGCCTGGGCAAGTTGGCAGTGGTTTTATATGTTCTTCACTTGTAGACTTCCAGACAGTGGAAGGATTGATTTCTAATATTTTGGATATTTTCAATAAAACAGGTTCCTCCAAGATGATAATGGTGTTCTAATTAGCACCTGATCAGGTGCACCTGATATCAATTTGACATGTTTGAATTACTGATATATGTAGGAGTGTGCTTACTTTTTCCACATAAGAAGAATTGCTTTTCTGTTTACTTCAATTACATAAAGGATGGCAAAATATTAATTCTAGGTGTTATTTGTTAAATTATGTCATCTTTATCTATCAACACTGTTTAAATGAAGGTCATAGATGTGTATCTGATCTATGCCTATACTTTCACAAGGTGTACTTACTTCTTCACATGACTGCAGGTGATTTTTTTTGGGTTTGAATTAATGACTTTATGGGTACTTTCGAGGTTGGAGGTGTTGTGCATTCAAAGATATTTTTCTGATTATCACTGTTATAAAGAGGGATTATTGGAGCAGGTTTCCTTTCAGCATGAACAAGTCTAGCCATTCTCCACTGACCTCTCTCAGAACTCTCTAGATATTTTTTGTGTATCTTCAGAGTTTGTTATGTGTGAAAGTCCCAGATGATCAGCAGCTTCTGATATATTTAAATGTCATACCAACATCCAAACCATAGCCAATGTCACTTAGATCAACTTTTCCTCAATCTGATATTTGAGGTGAAGAATTAATAAAGCTAAACGAAGGCGAACACCAAATGACCATGAGCAACGTTTCTCAATAAAGTGGCCAGTGGCTGGACAGCAGTTTGATCCTTTTATTCTGCTTGCAGGTTTTGACAGATACGGCTGGATAATAGGATGCGATGAGACAAGCACTCGTGTATCTTTCTCATACAATGGAGAAATAGCTGAATACTTTGATTATGAAGAGAAACAAACTGTTATGACTTTGCCCGATTTTGCTGATCCTATCGTGATCGCAGACCTGTCTAAAGATGCTTACAGTGCACAAGAGTTTTGCAAGGACACATTGGCAGTGATAAATGATGCCTACATGAACCCACCTGAAGAGCTCGGTAAGCTTCGCTATTTCATCTCATGTTTAAACAAAAAATGTGACATAATAGAATTATTCATTATTATTCTCGATTGACTGAGAAATGCTGAAGCAAGACTCTTTTCCAGGGCTTTTGGAGAACCGTTTTTCAATTAAGCAAATCTGAATTACTCTGTAATTTCACATGGATCGACCCAGAACATATACACTACCTTACCAAAAGTATGTGGACACCCCTGAGTTCAGGTGTTTCAGCTGCACCCATTGCTAAGTGTATAAAATCAAGCTCATAGTCATACCGTCTCCACAGACAAACAGTGGTGGTAGAATGGGTCATACTGAAGAGCTCAGGTACTTTAAACTTGGCTCTGTGATAGGATGCCACCTCTGCCACATGTAAGTTTGTGAAATGTCTGCCCTGCTAGAGCTGTCCTAAACAACTGTAAGTTATCTTCGTGAAATATTTTTCCATGTCTGAGCAGCTGTACACAAGATCACCATGTGCAGTGCCAAGTGTCGGCTGGAGGGGTGTAAAGCGCCGCCACTGGACTCTGGAGCAGTGGAACCGTGTTCTCTGGAGTGATGAATCAGCTTCTCTATCTGTCAGCCTGATGATGAATCTGGGTTTGGTGGATGTCAGGAGAACGTTACCTACCGGAATGCAGTGCCAACAGTAGAGTTTGGTGGAGGAGTGATAAACAGTACAGTTTGGTGGAGGAGGGATAAACAGTACAGTTTGGTGGAGGAGTGATAAACAGTACAGTTTGGTGGAGGAGTGATAAACAGTAGAGTTTGGTGGAGGAGGGATAAACAGTAGAGTTTGGTGGAGGAGGGATAAACAGTAGAGTTTGGTGGATGAGTGATAAACAGTAGAGTTTGGTGGAGGAGTGATAAACAGTAGTGTTTGGTGGATGAGTGATAAACAGTAGAGTTTGGTGGAGGAGTGATAAACAGTAGAGTTTGGTGGATGAGTGATAAACAGTACAGTTTGGTGGAGGAGGGATAAACAGTACAGTTTGGTGGAGGAGTGATAAACAGTACAGTTTGGTGGAGGAGGGATAAACAGTACAGTTTGGTGGAGGAGTGATAAACAGTACAGTTTGGTGGAGGAGTGATAAACAGTACAGTTTGGTGGATGAGTGATAAACAGTAGAGTTTGGTGGAGGAGTGATAAACAGTAGAGTTTGGTGGATGAGTGATAAACAGTACAGTTTGGTGGAGGAGGGATAAACAGTACAGTTTGGTGGAGGAGTGATAAACAGTACAGTTTGGTGGAGGAGTGATAAACAGTACAGTTTGGTGGAGGAGGGATAAACAGTACAGTTTGGTGGAGGAGTGATAAACAGTACAGTTTGGTGGAGGAGTGATAAACAGTAGAGTTTGGTGGAGGAGTGATAAACAGTAGAGTTTGGTGGAGGAGGGATAAACAGTACAGTTTGGTGGAGGAGGGATAAACAGTACAGTTTGGTGGAGGAGTGATAAACAGTAGAGTTTGGTGGAGGAGTGATAAACAGTAGAGTTTGGTGGAGGAGTGATAAACAGTAGAGTTTGGTGGAGGAGTGATAAACAGTAGAGTTTGGTGGAGGAGGGATAAACAGTACAGTTTGGTGGAGGAGTGATAAACAGTACAGTTTGGTGGAGGAGTGATAAACAGTACAGTTTGGTGGATGAGTGATAAACAGTACAGTTTGGTGGAGGAGTGATAAACAGTACAGTTTGGTGGAGGAGTGATAAACAGTAGAGTTTGGTGGATGAGTGATAAACAGTAGAGTTTGGTGGAGGAGGGATAAACAGTACAGTTTGGTGGAGGAGTGATAAACAGTACAGTTTGGTGGAGGAGGGATAAACAGTACAGTTTGGTGGAGGAGTGATAAACAGTACAGTTTGGTGGAGGAGTGATAAACAGTACAGTTTGGTGGATGAGTGATAAACAGTAGAGTTTGGTGGAGGAGTGATAAACAGTAGAGTTTGGTGGAGGAGGGATAAACAGTACAGTTTGGTGGAGGAGGGATAAACAGTACAGTTTGGTGGAGGAGTGATAAACAGTAGAGTTTGGTGGAGGAGGGATAAACAGTAGAGTTTGGTGGAGGAGGGACAAACAGTACAGTTTGGTGGAGGAGTGATAAACAGTAGAGTTTGGTGGAGGAGTGATAAACAGTAGAGTTTGGTGGAGGAGTGATAAACAGTAGAGTTTGGTGGAGGAGGGATAAACAGTAGAGTTTGGTGGAGGAGGGATAAACAGTAGAGTTTGGTGGATGAGTGATAAACAGTAGAGTTTGGTGGAGGAGGGATAAACAGTAGAGTTTGGTGGAGGAGGGACAAACAGTAGAGTTTGGTGGAGGAGTGATAAACAGTACAGTTTGGTGGAGGAGGGATAAACAGTACAGTTTGGTGGAGGAGTGATAAACAGTACAGTTTGGTGGAGGAGGGATAAACAGTAGAGTTTGGTGGAGGAGGGATAAACAGTAGAGTTTGGTGGAGGAGTGATAAACAGTACAGTTTGGTGGAGGAGTGATAAACAGTACAGTTTGGTGGAGGAGTGATAAACAGTAGAGTTTGGTGGAGGAGGGATAAACAGTACAGTTTGGTGGAGGAGTGATAAACAGTACAGTTTGGTGGAGGAGTGATAAACAGTAGAGTTTGGTGGAGGAGGGATAAACAGTAGAGTTTGGTGGAGGAGTGATAAACAGTAGAGTTTGGTGGAGGAGTGATAAACAGTACAGTTTGGTGGAGGAGGGATAAACAGTACAGTTTGGTGGAGGAGTGATAAACAGTACAGTTTGGTGGAGGAGTGATAAACAGTACAGTTTGGTGGAGGAGTGATAAACAGTACAGTTTGGTGGAGGAGGGATAAACAGTAGAGTTTGGTGGAGGAGGGATAAACAGTAGAGTTTGGTGGAGGAGTGATAAACAGTACAGTTTGGTGGAGGAGTGATAAACAGTAGAGTTTGGTGGAGGAGGGATAAACAGTAGAGTTTGGTGGATGAGTGATAAACAGTAGAGTTTGGTGGAGGAGGGATAAACAGTACAGTTTGGTGGAGGAGTGATAAACAGTACAGTTTGGTGGAGGAGTGATAAACAGTAGAGTTTGGTGGAGGAGGGATAAACAGTAGAGTTTGGTGGAGGAGGGATAAACAGTACAGTTTGGTGGAGGAGTGATAAACAGTAGAGTTTGGTGGAGGAGTGATAAACAGTAGAGTTTGGTGGATGAGTGATAAACAGTAGAGTTTGGTGGAGGAGTGATAAACAGTAGAGTTTGGTGGAGGAGTGATAAACAGTAGAGTTTGGTGGAGGAGGGATAAACAGTACAGTTTGGTGGAGGAGTGATAAACAGTAGAGTTTGGTGGAGGAGGGATAAACAGTACAGTTTGGTGGAGGAGGGATAAACAGTAGAGTTTGGTGGAGGAGTGATAAACAGTAGAGTTTGGTGGAGGAGGGATAAACAAGCTATACACACACACACATATATATGCGTGTGTGTGACGGTCTGGTGTCCATACTTTTGGCCATACAGTGTACAATGTAGATTACAGTGTGGATTCAATTGTGCTTTCTGTGTGTTTAGAACCTCCCTGGACCTCCATCTACACAAAAAGCGACGTGAAGCTGAAGACAAAGAACACACTCCTCTGTCACGTGACTGACTTTTTCCCGCCGCCGGTCAGAGTGTCCTGGACCAAGAATGACCTGAACGTGACGGAGGGCGCGACCCTGAGCCCGTACTACCAGAACAGTGACGGGACGTTAAGCGTGTTCTCCACGCTGAGCTTCACTCCAGAGGAAGGAGATGTTTACAGCTGTACGGTGGAGCATCGCGCGCTGGAGCAGCCGCAGACCAGAATATGGGGTCAGGACTTTATTACAGTAAAGCCACAGTTCAGTCAACAAACACAAGTAGTCAGAATGAGCTTATAAATAATTGTATAAAAATGTGTAATACTGTAAATTACTGATAAACTGTCCTTGTTGCTCTGTTTAGAACTCACTCGCTTTACTCTTTTGCGTGTGTGTGTGTGTATGTGTGTGTCTGTGTGTGTGTGTGTGTGTGTGTATGTGTCTGTGTGTGTGTGTGTGTGTGTGTGTGTATGTATGTATGTGTCTGTGTGTGTGTGTGTGTGTCTGTGTGTGTGTGTGTGTGTGTGTGTGTATGTGTCTGTGTGTGTGTGTGTGTGTGTCTGTGTATGTGTCTGTGTGTGTGTGTGTGTGTGTGTGTATGTGTGTGTGTGTGTGTGTGTGTCTGTGTGTGTGTATGTGTCTGTGTGTGTGTGTGTGTGTGTGTGTGTATGTGTCTGTGTGTGTGTGTGTGTGTGTGTGTATGTATGTGTCTGTGTGGGTGTGTGTGTGTGTGTGTGTATGTGTCTGTGTGTGTGTGTGTGTGTGTCTGTGTATGTGTCTGTGTGTGTGTGTGTGTGTGTGTATGTATGTGTCTGTGTGTGTGTGTGTGTGTGTGTGTCTGTGTGTGTGTATGTGTCTGTGTGTGTGTGTGTGTGTGTCTGTGTGTGTGTGTGTGTGTGTGTGTGTGTATGTGTCTGTGTGTGTGTGTGTGTGTGTGTGTGTGTGTGTATGTGTCTGTGTGTGTGTGTGTGTGTGTGTGTCTGTGTATGTGTCTGTGTGTGTGTGTGTGTGTGTGTGTGTGTGTATGTGTCTGTGTGTGTGTGTGTGTGTATGTGTCTGTGTGTGTGTGTGTGTGTGTCTGTGTATGTGTCTGTGTGTGTGTGTGTGTGTATGTATGTGTCTGTGTGTGTGTGTGTGTGTGTGTGTCTGTGTGTGTGTGTGTGTGTCTGTGTGTGTGTGTGTGTGTGTGTGTGTGTGTGTGTGTGTAGATGTTCAGGTGGAGCAGTCGAGTGTGTTTCCCTCTGTGGTGTGTGTGGTGGGGGTGTGTCTCGGTGTGATCGGAGCAGCTGCTGGAATTTTCCTCATCTTCAGAGCGAATGCCCTCTGCAGCTGTGGACTGACTTAAACACCTGACACAAACACCCTAAACCCCTCAAACACCCTAAACACCTCACATAAACACCCTAAACACATCACATAAACACCCTAAACCCCCAAACACCCTAAACACCTCACATAAACACCCTAAACACATCACATAAACACCCTAAACACCTCATAAAATTATAAAAAAACACCTCACACACACCTTAAACACCTCAAACACCCTACACACCTTAAACACCTCACACAAACACCTTAAACACCTCACAAACACCCTAAACATCTCAGAGAAATACCATAAACACCTCACACACCCTAAACGCCTCAGACCAATATCATAAACGCCTCACACAAACATCATAAACACCTCACACAGACATCATAAGCACCTCGAACACCCTAAACACCTCACATAAACACCCTAAACATCTCATAGAAATATAATAAACACCACACACACATTATAAACAACTCAAACACCTTAAACACCTCACACAAACATCATAAACACCTCACAGAAACACCCTAAACACCTCGAACACCTCACATAAAGACTCTAATCATCAAAGACCAAAATACCATAAACAACTAACACACATTATAAACACCTCAAACACTCTAAACACCTCACACCCTAAACACCTCACACAAACACCCTAAACACCTCACACACCTTAAACACCTCATGCAAACACCCTCAACACCCCACACAAACACTCTAAACACCTCCTACACCCTAAACACCTCACACAAACACCCTAAACATCTCACACACCTTAAACACTTCATGCAAACACCCTAAACACCTCACACAAACACCCTAAACACCTCACACAATCATCCTGAAACATCATAAATATGTGGAACAAATATCCCAAAAATGTTTCCACTAATTATTGTATAATCCAAGACTACATACTATATATGTTTAATACTCTTTATTTTTAAACAGTGATGCAGAAACACGGACTGTGTGTTTAAGGTCAGCCTTCAGTAACTTTGAAATTCTGATGCTGCGCCCTGTGATTTACACACTGCTACAACAGTGCAAAGCAGCCTTATTCAAGTGAAAATTAAACACAATAAAGTTTTCACAAAAGGTTTTTACATTTATGTAAAATGTAATCATGTAACTAAACATGTGTGTTCCACAAATTAGCATATGTTGACATTAACTACAAATTTCTGCACATTTTCTACTTCTGCTGTAAAAATCAAAGCCTCTTGTGACCAAGGATTAAATTTAGTATGTTAAGAGAACAGTTTTATCTTAAAACCTAAAATAAATATAACACAAATAATTTATTGGCTACTGTTTTGTGTTCATCCTCCAGAGGTGTCAGATCAGATCAGGTTCTGTGGGATTTTACCATCACACTAAATTCAGCTGTTGTATGTGAATGTTAAAGCAGGAAGAGTCAAACAGATTAGAGGGGTTTATCACCCTCTAGTGGTAAAGAGCAGGAACTACTATCCTGGAAGTGCTCTATATTAGTGACGTCCACTAGAAGCACACAGTCTACACAACCTAAGACAGGTTAATCTAACACAAGCCAATGAAAACCCAAACATTACTATTATGATAATAAGACAATTTTTATGGTTTACCTTCAGTCACACCACCTGACTTGGACTCAAAAAACATTATTTTCAATATTCACAAAAAGGCCAACTGAAGGTCATTTAAAATGTTTCTTTTAAAAGCGTGTCAGAATAAAAGTCCTTTGTTTTCAGCCATGCTGTACCACATCTGAGGAAATCAAGATTTGCAGATGAAAGTTTGTTTGAGTTGAACAGGTTTGCAGTTGCTCTGTTGTGCAACATGTTGTGATTTTAAAGGTGTTTTATTTTGGATTCCATTTGCCTTTCCCGTATTTTTTCAGTTTACTTCATTTGCATATGCTGGACAGTCGCACCACCTGACTTGTTTTTAAAGGCATTAAGGCCTAAAATGAATTTTAATGCACTGAAAATGTGCCCTGTGATGGACTGGCGACCTGTCCAGGGTGTATCCTGCTTTCCGCCCAATGACAGCTGGGATAGGCTCCAGCACCCCACCGCGACCCAGAAGGATAAGCGGTTTAGATGATGCGAAAAGCTAATGTTAGCGGCTAACGCTATAACAGGAAACAGCAGTGATGTCCGTTATGAGGTGCGTCTGTGTATGCGGCCTCAGCAGCGTGTGAGGAGTGTGTATGACAGTCCAGCCAACGAGGAACGTCCCCACAACCTTGGCTAACATTACCTACACATTCTACCAACGTTTTAAAGGAAACGTTTTAATCTAATCATCAAAGAAAATTGTAAGGACGTTTATCATTTCAAATAATGTTCCTAAAGTTAAATGTAAACTTAGACACAACATTTTAGGGCCACATTCGGAGGATGTTTTGGAGACGCTGACAGAGTGTTTATAAACGTTCCTGTAATGTGATCTGTCAACAGAGGTAGAACATTGGAACACTCTGAGGATGTTTTGGGGATGTTGTTCAGGTAACAGGTAACATT
>NW_023494793.1:137500-190000 GCF_904425465.1 Colossoma macropomum | reverse complement strand
AGGTTGAAAAATGGTCATGTAAAGATGAATTATACACACAAATGTTACAAGTGGACCTCGTAACAGGAAAATTAAAATATGAGAAAAGTGTAGGATAATATCTGTCGTTTTGTTTAGTTGTTGAAATATATTTACAGGTTTATAGACACAGATTAAAACCAGACTCAAGCTAAAAAAAATTATTTTATTCAAAGTCATTGCCTAGTTATTTTTAAAGTATACTTGATCTGCAGGGAGACTTGGCATTTAATTTTAAAATAAATATGTAAATTCTAAAAATTGTCTTTACATATTTAGACAGAAACTGATTGCCTTGTGTTAAAAGAATTGCCAAAGCTTATACTCATCTGAAACATAAGCAGTCCTCTGTTAGACTGTTAAGTTATTGTTGAGTTGTCATGGACAAAAGTGCAGCAAATGGGGAGTGTGCTGAACATAGAAAAGTGCAGTATGGTGTCCCACAGGGCTCTGTTTTAGGGCCATTAGTGTTCTTCCTTTATTTACAACTCCTTGGATACATAATCTGTCAACACACTGTTGGATGAATGAAGATTGTTTTAAAGATATATAAGCCTGAATAAGTAGGAACTCACTCCTGCTAAACCCTGACAAAACAGAAAAAAAATATCATGCTTAAATTGTTCTTTGTATGGGGAACCTGACCAATAGCAGAACTATATAGAACTATAACAAAACACTTCCTCCATCAATCTGAAGAACCATTTCACCATGCAAAAGACCACTTAAGCATGCAAATGGTTCTTTGAGTGTTCATTGTTCTATATAAAACAACTGCTTTTACTAAAGAAACGGTAATATAAAAAAAGAGCACACAAAACACAAAATCTGAGATCTGCCCTGTTTTCACACAAGGCAAACAAAGCCAAACTGGACTGGACCTGTTTGTTCTTTTAATTAGTGACGAACACACGAACTGGGGGTGAATATGAGGTTGAAACTCAGATATGACAGTCAGAGCTGGATAAGTATTTCACTACGAACCGACTTTAAACTGTAAAGAAAGTCATTATTTTCTCTGAACTCAACAAGCAGCTCCTCTGTGCACGTCTTTCTCTCGCCTAGACTGGCTATTGTTCAAGATGGCTGCTAGCATGTTTAGCTATGCAAATGTACTTCAGTCCATGTTTACAGATAACAGTGAGTCACACAGAGTCAGAAACCACATCATCAAGTCTGTTAGAGATCCTGAACACCTCCACACAGTCCGAACTGAGCGTATGATGATTTAGGCATGTAGTTAGCGCTATGCTAATGGGTGGCTAATTGCTAAAAATAAAGTTCCATTACTTGTTAGCTACGTTAGCCTCTTAGTGCTAAAGCAAAGATCAGACACCAAACATGTCTTGGCTGATGAACTACACCCTGACAGCGAGCATAAATATCGGCCTGCTGGCTCGATAAGGTCAGCACCAGGATGACTGCACACCACTCCTGGTCCACCCTCGGACTATCCCTCATACTGTCCTGCGTACAAGAACTAACTAATCTCCTCAAACAGATTTTAAACGCACACAGACTTTTATTTTGGAAAATAAGCAATTAAGAGAAAAAAAATTAAAAGCTGTGTCCCAATTCAGGGGCTGCATCTCTCAGAGGCTGCATTTGAAGGCTGGCTGCGTCACAGCAGCGCGACTAGGCTGTCCCATTTTGAAGCCTCCTTCATATGCGGCTGAGAAATGTGTCCTTCTTTTCCATGGCAACGAAGGATCCAACGGGTGGATCCCTTACCAGCCAAAAGATCCAGAGGTTCACTGTGTGCCAGCGAGGATTCGAGAACATGGCAGCATCAGCAGAGGAGCGAACGGCAGCTGAGGAGACGCCTTAAATGTCAGTATTGGGTTTAAACTGAGGTGGCCAATGATACAGATGTTAAAAAGCAGATGTGGTCTGAAGAAAAACTGCATCTCCAGCTCTAATAAATGAAGAAATAAAATCAGTTTCTGGCTCCATCTTTAAAGAACTTGACAGGAGCGGCATTTCGTGACGCAGCGGTCATGGTGTTGGTGTGTTAGTGTGTGTTGTGCTGGTCTGAGTGGATCAGACACAGCAGTGCTGCTGGAGTTTTTTAAACACTGTGTCCACTCACTGTCCACTCTATTAGACACTCCTACCTTGTCAGTCCACCTTGTAGATGTAAAGTCAGAGACGATAACTAGGGCTAAAAAAATGATTTATTTGAAAATGTTGCTGCTAGATTGGTTACAGCTTTATAACTGGCTTTATTTCTGATAAAGCTGTTAAAAATATGAACTAAAATCATTTACAAAGAATAATAAAGGAAAGAAAAGGAGGAAAATTAGTAAACTGAACTTGGAATAAACTGGACTGGATTAGAATGAGAGATTAAAAGTGACGTTTTGACTAACACTCACCTGGAAAGCGCTGAGCCAAAAGCCAGTGGGCCTCCTAGCCTCTCTAGAGTTTTGTAGCCTCTTGCTAGAATTTTTTAGCCTCTCTAGAGTTTTTACAAGCATTTCTGTTCTGCTGTACTGATGTAAACAGTGTAAAGATAAACAGTCTTTATTTCCCACCTGCTTTGTCCACTGCAGACAGCTGTCCTCCGTACTCTCTGCACTCTGAGATAACCTTTTCTGCCTCCATGCGCAGCCAGTTCGGTTTGCTGTTGAAGTCTTTTGCCCATTTTGTTCCATATTCACTGTAAGCAACAACTTTATTCTCAGTGCTGTTGTACGTCAGGACCTTCCCCTTGTTGTACACCAAGGATATAAGAACCTCAATGTTCTGGGGCGAGCCGAGGATCCGGCACTCAACGGAATAGAAGAAGTAATAACTGTCCACTGAAAAAGAAGAGAAAAATATTAGAATGAATTAATCACAGCTCAGCTTTTAAAAATGAATATGCATTACAAACATGTAAAATGTGAGCACCATATGGAAACACAGTAGAGCTAATGCTCATACTCAACAGTAAGCCAGCATAATCAAACATGTTTAAATCAGTTTAATCAATCCCTCATTAAGTTAAACTGGTTTAATTAACCCTTCGTTTAGTCAGTTTACTATTAAGATTCCTTTTATTGTCTTCGCATGTTGACCTACGGTGAAATTCAGGTGCAACACCTGAAACGATGCTCAATATATACACATATATATGTATATATATATATATATATATATATATATATATATATACACACATACACACTGATCAGGCATAACATTCTGACCACCTCCTTGTTTCTGCGCTCATTGTCCATTTTATCAGCTCCACTTACTATATAGGTGCACTTTGTAGTTATACAGTTACAGACTGTAGTCCATCTGTTTCTCTGATACTTTGTTAGCCCCCTTTTACCCTGTTCTTCAGTGGTCAGGACCCCCATGGACCCTCACAGAGCAGGTACTATTTGGGTGGTGGGTCATTCTCAGCACTGCAGTAACACTGACGTGGTGGTGGTGTGTTAGTGTGTGTTGCGCTGGTCTGACTGGATCAGACACAACAGTGCTGCTCGAGTTTTTAAACACTGTGTCCACTCACTGTCCACTCTATTAGACACTCCTACCTTGTCAGTCCACCTTGTAGATGTGAAGTCAGAGACGATAGCTCATCTGCTGCTGCACAGTTTGTGTTGGTCATCCTCTAGTCTTTCATCAGTGGTCACAGGACGCTGCCCACAGGACGCTGTTGGCTGGATATTTTTGGTTGGTGGACTATTCTCAGTCCAGCAGCGACACTGAGGTGTTTACCAGCAGCACTGCTGTGTCTGATCCACTCAGACCAGCGCAACACACTAACGCACCAAAACCACGTCAGTGTTACTGCAGTGCTGAGAATGATCCACCACCCAAATAGTACCTGCTCTGTGAGGGTCCATGGGGTCCTGACCACTGAAGAACAGGGTAAAAGGGGGCTAACAAAGTATCAGAGAAACAGATGGACTACAGTCTGTAACTGTAGAACTACAAAGTGCACCTATAGAGTAAGTGGAGCTGATAAAATGGACAATGAGCGTAGAAACAAGAAGGTGGTCAGAATGTTATGCCTGATCTGTGTGTATGTAGCATGTATGCCATACAGCACAAAATGAAGCAGAGAACATAGGAACAGCCTAGACTGACTAACCCTTCCACAGTGACACGTTCTACTGAAACAGGACCTTAATTCAGAGCCGCTCACAGGACCAGACCCAAACACTGGTGATGGCTGTGTTGTTGTAAACAGAATTTGCATATGAAAAACAGTTGAGTTTTAATATCATACAGTCATGTTTCTTTGTGTTGCCCATTAAACAGGTTGGGTGGCACCCTGGCGCCCTCTAAGGGACAAAACGACCCTGGATACAGTGTTTTAATATGCAAAAACACTCTCAGATAAACCATTTTCAACCATTTTCTCAGCTGGACTGGTTAACAGTATTGTTTACATAAACACATACAGTAAATCTCATCTTACCTGTTGCAGATAGAACCCAGAGGAACACGGTTAGGTGGAGAACAGGAGGCATCGTTGTATGTCCTGCTCTGACTCTCAGGGTGATTAACCAACTGCTCGACTGCCTCTGCTTTCATTACAGCTCAGAACCAGGAAGAAGTTTCCACAGCTGAGTCTGATCTGCTCTCAGTTCCCTCTTTAACACTAAACACACCAGCAGGGACCACAGAGAGGAGGACGACTGAACCTGGTTACTGCTGGGGATAAAGCAGGTGGGTCATTCTACGGAAACAGAGCGTTTACAGATATATTACACCTGAAAAACATGTCAGGGTTACAATTTATTTACATTTTAAACTAAAACAATACGTTACTTTATCAATTCCACCTTCTTGAGCCTCAATTCAGCAATATTGGTTTTTAAATCAATCATATAGAATTCCAAGCACCACAAAAGAGCTCGTCCCCACAGTCGTGTGTGAAGGCTGAGGCCATATTTTGAAGTAAAAAACGTTTTTCTGCTATTTTAACTACAATAATCTATACATGACTATGAAATATATGATTTAAATAACAAAGAAACAAACACCAACTAAATATTATAAAATATATAATGAAAGTTGTTGTCCCCAGGAGTCGTGTCACTGGTGTTACTGCGTAACAAAAAGTCTCTTATTTTGAAATAAAAGTCACACTGATGACATCACTCGACTTCCTTTTGCCTGTTTTCTGAGGATCTATGAAGAAAAGCTCATGGTGAGTCCACTGTGTCTTTCAGTTATCAGAGATTTTCTCATTTAGCTCATGATTTCATATGAAGCTCTTAGCTGAAGTCACTGGTGTGACCGACTTTATTCTGAGGTAACTGTGAAAAACTAGAACACAAATGGATTAAATTCCATATTTTAGTGGATTTTCCATGACTGACAACATGTGGTTTGATGCTCTGTAGCAGTTATTTTGTAAAATGCATCGTTCATTAAAATGTCTCTGGTGTTCCTTTATTATGTGTGACACCAATGAGGATCAGTAACACCAGTGACTCCTATGGAGAGACAGAACAGTGGACGTCTCTGTAGAATGACCCAGGTAATTATGGATATACTGTAGAACCCTGGGGCTCCATTTAGAACCATTTTATGCTTAAGTGTTTTTTTCCACGGTGACATGGTTCTTCAGGTTGATGGAGAATGTGTTGTATATGATTCTACATACAAACCTTTCTGAAACTGGTTCTCTATAACACACAAAAAGGGTTCTTCTATTATTACAAGTGTTATACAGCACAGTCCTAAGAACCTTTTAATCATGATTAGGGTTCTTTGAGTGTTCATGTTTCTTTATAGAACAATCTTCTTTACTAAAGGACCCTGGAAGAACTATCTTTTTGAAGAGTGTAGCAATAGAACTTTTTTGGTGCTATATAGAACCCTTTTCAAAAAGGTTCTACACAGAACCATCTCCAGCACATTCTCCATCAACCTGAAAAACGCTGTCATGGTGCAAAGAACCATTTCAGCATGCAAATGGTTCTTTGAGTGTTCACGGTTCTATTTATAACCAATTTCTTCACTAAAGAACCCTTAAAGAACCTTGAGAGAACAGAGAATTCCACACCAAACCGCTCTAAGTGAACTTTTTAACTATTTTATAATGAAGAAATTTTGAGAAATCAGTGGAATTTTGTGGAGTTCCACATTTTGTAAGATACAAAGTGTGATATTTCAGCATTTGTTCTCATTTTAATACACGTCCCTTCATTTTCAGTTTCATGACGAAAACAAACCCATCATAATTTACATGGAAAAACTCTGATAACGCTCGACTGCCCGTGATTACAGAACAGAAGAAGGAAGTAAAACCACAAAAAACACAGTGTTATACCACACCCCCATACACACACACACACACACACACACACACACACACACACACACTCACACAGACACACCCCCATACACACACACACACACACACACACACACACACACACACACTCACACAGACACACCCCCATACACACACACACACTCACACACACACACACAGACACACATTCACACACACACACACACACTCACACAGACACACCCCCATACACACATGCACACACATTCACACACACACACTCACACACACACACACACACACTCACACAGACACACACAGACACACACACACCCACACACGCACACACACACACACTCACACAGACACACACAGACACACACACACACACACACTCACACACACACACACACACACTCACACAGACACACACAGACACACACACACACACACACTCACACACACACACACACACACTCACACAGACACACACAGACACACACACACCCACACACGCACACACACACACACACTCACACACACACACACACACACTCACACACACTCACACACACACACACACACTCACACAGACACACACAGACACACACACACACACACACACACACACACTCACACAGACACACACAGACACACACACACACACACGCACACACACACACACTCACACACACACACACACACACACACACTCACACAGACACACACACAGACACACACACACACACACACTCACAAACACACACACACACTCACACACACACTCACACACACACACACACACACACACACTCACACACACACTCACACACACACACTCACACACACTGTGTTTGCACTGAAACACGATACGCTGCATTGTTCCAGCTTTGCTGGTGTGTCTGTTGGATTTACGTATCTCTCTCACTCATTAACAGGCGGCTGCTGCGAGTTCTGAAATGGCGGCTCTGTTAGTCCTGACCTTAATGACCGTCAGCTCTGTCCACTCACAGCCGGCGGGTGAGTTCAGTACACTAGAGCTCTGTGATCTGCAGGACGTTCACCGTGTCACAATTTCCTTCATTCCTAATAAGCTGCATAATGAACTCAACATATTAACAGCAGCACGTGAGAGAACCTTTCACACTCAGTGTTTAACCAGTATACACTACAAGTTTGAGTTCTATATAGAACCCTTTCGATATGAAATGGTTCTTTGCGTGGTGAAACAGTTCTGCAGATTGATGGAGAATGTGTTGTATATGGTTCTATATGCAACCGTTTTGAAAATGGTTCTGTGTGGCACCAAAAAGCATTATTCTATTCTACACACTCTTAAAAAGATGGTTCTTCAAGGGTTTTTTAGAAAAGGGAATGGTTCTATACAGAACCATCTTATGCTTAAATGGTCCTTTGCATGGTGAAACAGTTCTGCAGATTGATGGCGTATGTGTTGTACATGGTTCTATATAAAACTTTTTTGAAAATGGTTCTGTGTGGCACGAAAAAGGGTTCTTCTTTTGATACAGGCTTGACATCATAACAACAGAAGAAACCATTTGGGTGCTATTTAGAACCATTTACAGCATGTTCTCCATCAACCTGAAGAACCATTTCACCATGCAGAGAACCATTTAAGTATGAAAATTGTTCTTTATAAAACTCATGGTTCTAAACAGAACCATTCCCGTGACTAAAGAACCCTTGAAGAACCATTGTTTTTAAGTGTGTAGGCTATATGTATTAATAACTTTTACATGAGATAAAAATATTTCAATGTGAACATCAGCAGAGCACGTTCTTTGCTGGATCACCATCGGCTGCATGGCAAGTGACTATGAGTCAGAATATATATAATAAAAAAAACATTATTTATAGTAAATTAACATTTTAGTCCATCTGCCTGCAGTTTTAACTGCTTTCTGTCAATAAGACTATAAGATATAAGAATATTAAAACATTATTCTAACTATTTCTTTTTAATTCCTCCATATTTTAAGCAATTTTATCTTGTGAAAGTGTCTTACTCCAGTGGTAGATCATTTTCCTTGTTTTGAGAAATAATGCTTAAAATGTGCCATAAGCAAAATAATTTTAAAAAAGTGAAAAAATGTCTAGAAATAATAAAAAAAACTTAGAACAAGATAATAATCTTACATCATCTCTGAACTTTTATATTAGATATATTGGCTAGATTTCATGTTTTCACTTGGTAAGAAATTGGTTTCTGCAGTGCACATCTACTTTTACATGTACACTGCAAAAAATCATCCTGTCAAGTGAAATTATCTTAAAATCTTCACTGTAAAAAGTGGCTCATCAGATCTACCTAAAACAATGACTTCATGTGGTGACAAGTAAATGAACTAGCTTTATTCAACCTTTATTACAATTTTAAATGAATGATTCTCCAAATCAGTGTAATTTTTTTTACATTTTTGTTAAATAAAAGTAGTTCAACTGCTCGTTACTACATGAATTACATTTTTAGGTTGATCTAATGAGCCGTTTTTTACGGTGCAGTCGATGAATCTGATATTACTCATTACTTTGAGAGACTATTGTAAGATGATTGTAGGATTATTTAACTTATATTTCTAGACATTTTAAATTTTAAATCTAGTCAGTGCATCTAATATTTCTCATTGTGAAACTGGGCTAAGAACATTATAAGATTATTCCACCTATTTCTAGACATTTTTACTGTTTTTAGTGATTTTAGGCAGTGAAATGATCTCAATATATTGGCAGATAATTTTCAAGCATATTTCTTACAACAAGCAAAGTTGTTGGCCAATCTAGTGAGATCATTTATAGTTACTAAAATTACCTAAAACAAATAAAACGTCTAGAAATGAGTTAAATAATCTTATAAGCTTAGAAAATGAGAAATATTAGATACATAGACTACAATTAAGATTCACTAATTTCACTAGAGAACATATAATTTTTTGTCTTTGTTATGATCCTTGACAGTCAGCAGCCTCAGTGCTGTAGTTTTTTCTGTTGACCTGATGGATTAAAATGTTCACAGCTGTTCTAGACGACTAGAACAGAGTTCACTGGTGTGATTGTGTTGCAGGTTTTCATCGATTCAGCCTGCTACAGGCGTGTGACGAGACCAGCGCTGATTTCTCTGTTGTGTACGACGGAGAAAAGCTTGTTTATTATGATTACAAAAACCAGCGGACCGTCCTGACGTTGCCAGACTTCGCTGATCCAGTCGAGGGCCCTGATCTGTCCAAACCAGCTCTCAGAGGAGAAAACGTCTGCAGGCAGGCGTTAGCCGTGTTAAACGAGGCCTATATGAACCCACCTGAAGAGCTGGGTGAGCTTCAGCTCCTCTAATATTAAAATGATCAGGAAACAGAGGTTAGCATAGAATAGAATTCTTTTCTTGGGGTCTGAGAACTAGAAGGTTCTATCAGACATTAATTGTCAAACATCAGTTACATAAATGTAGTTACTTATTTAGCGCTGATTTATTGTTTCTGCTGAGAATTTTTTGAAAGCAAGGTCTGTTTTTTGGCGAATGGTGTTGGGTTCATTTCTGGCTGATTCCAGGTTGTTTAGCTGTTCTTCTGTCACAGCTGCCGACTGAAAAGCTGCTCAGTGGTGATGACAGTTTGGGAATTTAGTGTAAGGAGCTGGAGAACGAACTGCCGGCTGTGCAGCGAGTGGGCGGAGCTCGTTACTCTGACGTAGCAACAAGCTGCTCGTTAAGGAACTATAATTTGGTGAAGGAACTGCGAACATTAAAACATATTAAACGCCGCGTTCACGGCCCAGTTTATTAATTTATTACTGTATTTATTTAACTGTTGTATTAAAGCAGTAGAACACTCGAGGAGTGTGTTATCGCCAATAACATCACGGCTGTGATGATCTACGGCGACCAAATCACAGCCGTGATGTTATTTCACTGTAACACACTCCCTCTGTGTTCTACTGCCTACTGATGTGGTGTTTCTCACAAGAAGCTTGTAGACTCTAAAATGAGTTCCACGCTCACTCGGATCAACACGAACATCTACAGCTACTCAGAATTACGTGTGAAGAGAAATGTAGACTTTCTCTTGCTGCTCAAGCTGCTAGCATATAGGCTAATAGCACTAGCTTCAGAGCTAGCCGATGCTAACTTTAGCTCTGTGTGTTTAGAACCTCCCTGGACCTCCATCTACCCGAAAAACGACGTGAAGCTGAAGACAAAGAACACACTCGTCTGTCACGTGACTGACTTTTTCCCGCCGCCGGTCAGAGTGTCCTGGACCAAGAACGACCTGAACGTGACGGAGGGCGCGACCCTGAGCCCGTACTACCAGAACAGTGACGGGACGTTAAGCGTGTTCTCCACGCTGAGCTTCACTCCAGAGGAAGGAGATGTTTACAGCTGTACGGTGGAGCATCGCGCGCTGGAGCAGCCGCAGACCAGAATATGGGGTCAGGACTTTATTACAGTAAAGCCACAGTTCAGTCAACAAACACATTTATCCAGTCTATGAAAAAAGCATTTATTTATTCAGTTTATGAAAGGATTTTGTATGTTACTTAGTAAATGGATAATTCTTTAAATGGTAGCTCTTATTAATGCACAAGTAACAATAAAAACTTAATCAAAATAGCAGAAAATATTCAAAGTCTTTTAAATGCTACTCAGGTCAGGCCTAGTCATTGAGTCATTATCCCTCTACTGCGCAAATTATAAGAGTAAAGCTTAAAAAATGAACTTTTCTTTTGTAAAATTGACCTGATTATGAAAATCAAAAGTAAGTTTTAAAAAATAACGTATGTGAGGGACCTTGAGGCCACTTGTGCAACTATGTAATAAATAAATGTGAAATAAATAAATAAATAAATAAACAAGTGAAATATGAAAAATAGAATTTTTCAATGTAAAAGTTTGGAATGAAAATCAAAATATTTGTTAATCTTTAAAACTATAAATGCTAAAAAGATCTGAGTTTGTTTTCAGAGAAATTCTGTTAGTATTTTCAATAATGATATAAAGTAATGCGTCAATTTCTGCACATCAAACAAAACCATGTTAAACAAAGAATTAAATACATGAATTTAGTGATTGTTTCAAGTAATCAGAACACTGTTTATCATTGCACCCTGTAGAGCTCACTGGTTTCACTCTTCTGCTGTGTGTGTGTGTGTGTGTGTGTGTCTGTGTGTGTGTGTCTGTGTCTGTGTGTGTGTGTGTCTGTGTGTGTGTGTGTGTGTGTGTGTGTGTGTGTGTGTGTCTGTGTGTGTGTGTCTGTGTCTGTGTGTGTGTGTGAGTGTATGTGTGTGTGTGTCTGTGTGTGTGTGTCTGTGTGTCTGTGTGTGTGTGTCTGTGTGTGTGTGTGTGTCTGTGTGTCTGTGTGTATGTGTATGTGTGTCTGTGTGTGTGTGTGTGTGTGTGTGTGTGTGTGTGTATGTGTGTGTCTGTGTGTGTGTGTGTGTGTGTGTGTGTGTATGTATGTGTATGTGTGTGTGTGTGTGTGTGTGTGTCTGTGTGTGTGTGTGTCTGTGTGTGTGTGTGTGTGTGTGTGTGTAGATGTTCAGGTGGAGCAGTCGAGTGTGTTTCCCTCTGTGGTGTGTGTGGTGGGGGTGTGTCTCGGTGTGATCGGAGCAGCTGCTGGAATTTTCCTCATCTTCAGAGCGAACGCCCTCTGCAGCTGAGTCACTCTGGACGCTCTGATGAGCCTGATGGACCGCGTTCTATCTGTACTGGACGCAGCGGAGGTCATTATAGGAGGGAGAACCTTACAGCAGCGGCACCGAGAGAGACTCACACTTTACAGCCTCAATGAGGTTCTTACCCAGTTTCTCCCCCAAAACACGGCACTCCTTCGGTGGAGCAGCTTCACTTTCAGAGAGGAGAGAACTTGAAGAGCCTGCACTCCTAAAGAAGATGGTTCTCCAAGGGTTCTTTAGTAAAGACAATGGTTCTATACAGAAAACACTCAAAGAACCATTTCATGCTTGAATGGTTCTGTGCTTGGTTAAATGGTTCTTCAGATTGATGGAGATAAAATGTAAGAAACCAGTTCACAGTGCAAAGCATTTAAATGGTTCTTTGGGTGTTTAAGCATGCAAATGGTTCTATATACAATTCATGGTCCTATGTAGAACCATTCTCTTTACTCAAGAACCCTTGAAGAACCGTCTTTTTGAGAGTGCATATTAAAAGTATGCAGTATAAATGATTTCTCAGTAAGAGAAACATCTTAAATCTAGTCAATTTATTTCATATGTCTAATTATGACACTGTTGTAAGAATATCATAAGATTATTCCACAGTTTCGATGTGTTTTTACTCATTTTTACTTAATTATATCTTGTTAAATTGTCTTATTTCTTTGGCAGATCATTCCCTACAACAAGTAAAATTATTTATGTCAATTCTGAAAACAAGTAAATGATCTGCAAGGAATAAGACACTTTCACCTGATAAACTTACTCAAAACAAGTACAAATGTCTAGAAAAAAGTTCAACTATCTTATAATATACTTACAATGATCTTGTAAAGAGAAATATTAGATATATTGACTATTTAAGATGCTACAAAGTCATTTTCTGCCATGTAGCTGCTGCTTCAGTGCTGACTGATCTGTAAATAAACTCAAATCTGGTGGTGTTTCCCTCGATAGCTAACGTTAGATAGATTATCTGCGGGTTCTGTGGGACGACTGTGCTGATCTGTGTGTTTTTATGCTTTTGTACAGTAAATGTTAAAGTTAGTGGTATTAATGCACAAAACACTGAAGTAATTAAGATTTATTATTTATTGTCGTTCGCATAGAGAAACACTCAGAAACCCTGTACAGTGAGACTCTGCTCTGCTCTGCCTCCCACACTACAGTTACTGTACAACACTCCATAAATACCAAGTAAAAACAGCAGAGGAGTGAGATAAATATATATATATATCAATAATAAAAAATATATATATGTTTAGATTTTTTAATTTGTTCATACATAAAATTTATATAATTTAACAAGTGACACTTTTTTTAGAATTTACATTATATAATTTAACATTATATAATTTAAATAAACAGTAATGCGACTGTTTAAAAGTTTAGTGCTGCTGATTTCATTCATATAAACCAGTTTCTCTGAAGATGTGAGTATAAAATGATTCTATGATGAAACTAATTTCTTAGTGTCAGTCAGTTTGTATGAAGTTTTGAAAATGAAGATGTTTTGATGATAAAAAGAGCTGTGAGTGATTTAATGATCACTGATAAATCTGTACAGCACTGAGAATGAACTGATAAACAAACTGACACCCACAATGACTCATATGTGAAAACCTCACTAATTAAACAGATCATCAGAGAGTTTTAGTGAATAAACAGAAAATTATAGCTTATTATTTAATAACTCTTCCATATTTCTATCATGTCGTAACTTTGTTGTTCCCAAAACACTGTAAACTGTGAATAAAGTGTTGGTTTTAGTTTTGGTGTTTATAGTATTTCAATCTACACTGTATGAGTTATTACTGAATAACAGTTATTATTATTATGACAAGGGACCCAAACTTTTGAGGGGTAGAGTGTATTTATATAGTGCAAATAAAAATAAAATGTTGTCGTGTGTTTGAGCTACACAGAACACTGACCACAGCCTGGACATTTACAACCCAGCATTAAAAGTAAAAATGTAAAGCTGATTCACTTAATATGACCAAAAGACAGTGAGGAGTAACCAAGGTGTGAAATACAGGGGGTCTAGGTGGGTCCAGGACTCCCTAATTAACCTCTAGGACCCCCTGAATGTCAAAATTCTGGGGGGTCCCAGAAAATTCATTGTGACATTATACTCAAATCCAGACTCAGTGAAGCTGATTGTTTATCTGCTTCCCCCACAATCAGCTTCTGTCTCTGGTGTTCTTAACTAACTAGATCAGCACTGTATTTTTAATGCTGATAAATGTAAATGAGCTCTGTTCTGATTGGCTGGCCTGTACTGTGCCCTCATTCCAAAAGCAGTGCAGGCTGAAACACGCCTTGTAACTTCAGTGTAAGTGGGTGGAGCTAAATGACTGTTGGCTGAATAGGCAGGTATATGTAAATTAGTTCATGTGACATCACAAAACAAATGAATTTAAACAGATGAAACAGATTAGATTCTATATATGGACGCAGGAGTGAACGGCTCGTTTTGAAACTTCAACAATGTCTACATACTACATCCAAATTCGGTTTTCTGTGATGTGACCCTTTAAGTCCATCATGCACCTCCTAAAGACAGCTACAGTGGTCACTCTCAGTCAGGGCTCTGACCTTCACCTTTACTCACACAGTGATGGAAATTCCCAGGTGTGGTTCCACCTGCAGAGGCCACGCCCCCTCGCCTGGAGAGCTTATCTCAATCACAACGACCTTCTAGAGGAACAATCAACCTCACACACACACCCCTCACAGACACACACACACACACACACACACACACACAAACACACACACACACACAACCCTCACAGACACACACACACACACACACACACACACAAACACACACACACACACAACCCTCACAGACACACACACACACACACACACACACAACCCTCACAGACACACACACACACACACACAACCCTCACAGACACACACACACACACACAACCCTCACAGACACACACACACACAAACACACACACACACACACAACCCTCACAGACACACACACACAAACACACACCACACACACAACCCTCACAGACACACACACACACACACCACACACACAACCCTCACAGACACACACACACACAACCCTCACAGACACACACACACACACACAAACACACACACACACCACACACAACCCTCACAGACACACACACACACACACAACCCTCACAGACACACACACACACACACACACAACCCTCACAGACACACACACACACACACACACACAACCCTCACAGACACACACACACGTTTGTCTTGCTATACATATGAGGACGTCCATAGGTTTCTATTGATTTTTGTGTTACTGTAGCTATAAAACACTACACCTAAACCTAACCCTAACCTTAACCTCAGTATTCAAAAGGCAATTTTTCTGCTCTTTTAATTTTCAAATAAAAAAGTAATGGGGGTGAAAACGACACATATAGGATGACATGATAGGAATATATGAATTTTTTCTCAAGTGAGCAGATTTTGCTGCTCCTCACTTGAGAAAAAATTCATATATTCCTATCATAGTGAGGACATGGGGTCCTCACAAGTATAGCAGTACAAGAACACACACACACACACACACACACAGAGACATGCTAAACTACACTCTTAAACAAGATCATCCAAAACCATCCTTCGTGGGAGTGCAGAGAAAAGTGTTCCTCTGTGTAAGAAATACAGCGCTGTGTAAAAGTTTTAGGCCCCTAATCACACCAATCAGAGCCTTTATCTGTGAAATAAGCATGTTTGTGTTTGTAGAATCACCACACACACTGTAAAACATCTGCGTTCAACACAAAAAGAAAAAAGGTACATTAAGCAAAATTATCTGCCAATACGGTGAGAAAAATATACTTAATAAGATTATGTGCTGTAAATAATCTTCGCATTGTAAAATCATTGATTGGTTCACTGTTTTAAGGCACCTCATCTGAATTTAAGTAACTTTAATCTGATCTTGTGCCACTATAATAATCAGAAATACCCAAAATGAAGAGAATTAATCTCGTCTTGAACAGCTTCAGTCTCAACTCCACAGAAATGCTTTTATATAAACTAAACACGTCCTTAACTCAACACTGTCATGATTAAAATGATGAATTTCTGAAAACACTTCTCAGAATGAGACACTGAGTGTTTAAAAAGCCTCTCGTATGATAATAAACCATTTAATTAACTCCAAACAGATGAAGACGGTGGGTTAAAGGAGACAGACTAGACTACACTCTTAATAAAATATGGTTCTTTATGGGTTCTTTAGTAAAGACGGTGGTTCTGTACAGTGTGATCCACATCTGCACAGTTGTTTAGTGAAGATGAAGCAAATTCATCCTTATTTCCTCTCTTTAACTGATCAATCTTCCCTCACAGAGGAGCGATAATAATACCTGAGGTCTGTTCTGAGCTGTGTGGTTGTGTGACACTGACACCTTGTGGTCAGTGGGTGTAATTTCACAAACAATATGATTTACTCCAGCGTATTAGTGGAAACAAACAACATCAATCACAATAAACAACAATAAACAACAATAAACAACAATAAATCACTCTCTGTTTACTTTAACTCACACTTCTGTTACTTTTGTTCTGTTTTATGTTCGTTTAATGTAGATTGTGTAGTTGCTGCTTCAGATTGATGGAGAATGTGTTGTAGATGGTTCTATACAGAACCTTTTTGAAAAAGGTTCTCTATAGCACCAAAAAGGGTTCTACTATTGTAACAAGCTTGACGATCCACAATTAAACCCATTGCCAAAGAAACAGCAGACGGACAGACAGATGGGCAGGCAGGCAGAAAGACAGACAAGCAGCTGGACAGACAGACAGACAGACAGACGGGCAGGCAGAAAGACAGACTGGCAGAAAGACAGACAAGCAGCTTGACAGACAGATGGGCAGAAAGACGCATAGGCAAAAAGACAGACGGGGGGCAGACAGACAAAGACAGACAGGCAAATAGAAAACAGAAACAGACAGACATTAAGATAGAAAAACAGATAGATAGACAGAGAGACACAGGCAGGCAGATAGACAGATAGGCAGACAGACAGACAGAAAGGTGGATAGCCAGACAGACAGGCAGGGAGACAGATAGGCAGGCAAGCAGACAGACAGGCAGGCAGATAGACAGACAGACAGACAGACAGACAGACAGAAAAACAGGCAGATAGACAAACAGAAAGACAGACAAGAAGATAGAAACACAGAAAAACAGACAGACAGTCTCCTCCATCACGGGCAACGATGAGTGCAAAACTGAAAGTCGTTTGTGAGCGTGAGAAACTGCAGAGCTGTTCTAGGTCATGACATCTTGTGGTGTGTGTGTGGTTTTATAAGACGGTCCAGCTGGTCCAGTCCGGTCCGGTCAGTGTCCACAGTTAAAGAACTGAGCAGTGAGCTCTGCAGTGCTGATGGGTGAAGTAACACTGCAGACTGGAGTGACTGTGAAAACGACTGTGAGTGAATCTGTTTTTATTTCTGAGAGCAGCAGAGGAACACACACACACACTGACCACACACACACACACACAAACTGACCACACACATACACAAGCACACACACACACACACTGACCACACACATACACAAGCACACACACACAGACCACAACACACACACTGCAGTCTCACCACACGAGCAGCGCTGCTGTATGAGGGTCCATGTGAACCAGTGCAGCTACTTATAGTAAGAGCTGAGCACTATAGTTCACTAATATTATATATTCTAGTAAAATTAAAGCACTAAACACTGACCGAGCACATCATTAAGTCCATCTCCTTGTTTCTCCTCTCACTGTCCACTTTATCAGCTCCACTGACCATATAGTTTCACTCTGTAGTTCTACAGTTACAGACTGTAGTCCATCTGTTTCTCTGCATACTTTGTTAGCCCCCTTTTACCCTGTTCTTCAGTGGTCAGGACCCCCATGGACCCCCACAGAGCAGGTACTATTTGGGTGGTGGGTCATTCTCAGCACAGCAGTAACACTGACGTGGTGGTGGTGTGTTAGTGTGTGTGACACCTCAGTGTCGCTGCTGGACTGAGAATAGTCCACCACCAAAAATATCCAGCCAACAGCGTCCTGTGGGCAGCATCCTGTGACCACTGATGAAGGACTAGAGGATGACCAACACAAACTGTGCAGCAGCAGATGAGCTATCGTCTCTGACTTTACATCTACAAGGTGGACTGACAAGGTAGGAGTGTCTAATAGAGTGGACAGTGAGTGGACACTGTTTAAAAACTCCAGCAGTACTGCTGTGTCTGATCCACTCAGACCAGCACAACACACACTAACACACCACCACCACGTCAGTGTTACTGCAGTGCTGAGAATGATCCACCACCCAAATAGTACCTGCTCTGTGCTGACCACTGAAGTACAAGGTGAAAGAGGTTAAATGTAAATATTACAGTAATATTAAAGCACTATAGTACACATTGTAGTAATATTATAGTGCACTGATATAATATTATAGTAATGCTGTATCATTATAGTACATGAATATTAAATATAGTCATATTAAAGCACTAAGCACTACATTAATATTAAAAACTACAGCAATATGAAGGCTTTACAGCACAGCAATATTAGATATAGTAATATTAATGCAGTATAGATCAGAGTCTGGAACACGTCTGCACTAAACAGACACATTTAAGTAAACTTTAATCTTTTAATCTCTATAATTCAGGTTATACATGGCAAAATAAAAGTTGCTCATGTGTTTTTGTTATTTAATGTGTGCAGTACATCATTTATAGAAAGAACATGTTCGTCCAGATATGATCATGACTGTGTTTGTTCTGTATTAACCATCAAATCAAGCTCAGGGACGTTTTTTGTAATAATAAAGTGTATTGTGTGTGTTTTGTAACCAATTACACTGAACAGGAGTTCAAACAGCATTGAAAATATTTTGGCATTAACATTCAGAATTTTTTGCTTCATTTAAAATGAGTACACTGGTCATTTTTTAAAGTAAACAGGGATTTTAAAACATGTACTTTATATATAAATATATATATTATACTTTATCATTTACTATTCAGCATCACAGCTAAGAAGAGAGTGAACGACGCTGTAAAAGCCTCATTTCACCACAAAACCATCATCATACAGTGACTGCTTTCAATAAATAGCATAAATTCACCTGCAACATAAACAGCATCAGCATCAATTAAACATCACACGTTTCCCCCTCGATCTGCTGCGGCTTATTTTAATCAAATAAACAGAAATGACTGCAGCCGTTAAAGGGCTTCACTCATTATTAAAGGGAAAAGGTACTATCTGTAAGAAAGCAGGGGAAAAAAACAACATGCTAAATAAAAAATCAATAAAGAAAAATATTTGGATGCTGTTTTAACTGTCCTTTTAACTGTGATGGAGCGTTTAGTAAAGCCTTATTCTGTAAAATGCAAGTATTTCACTTTTTAAACCATAAGTGACCTGAGCAAATGCTAGCTATACTCAGCTAACTACGCTCTTACACTTTAAAAAGTTTTAGTAAAGACAGAGGTTCTATATATCCATTATTACTCACAGAACCATTTGCGTGCTTAATTGGTGGTGAAATGGTTCTTCAGATTGATGGAGAATGTGCCGCAGCACCAAAAAACGTTCCACTACTGCTATAAGCTTGTATACAATAGAAGAACCCTTTTTGGTGCTATACAGAACCATTTGTGAAGAGGTTCTGTATAGAATCACGCACAACAGATTCTCCTTTAATCTGAAGAGCAATTACACCACCATTTAATCACGCAAATGGTTCTTTGCGTGTTCATGGTTCCACATAGAACTGTTAACTTTATGGTTTCTATTATATTTTTTTTAGCAGTTTAGCCATGTACAGCATATTTACTCCATAATCAATATTGGCAGTATTTGAGCAAATACTTAGTAATAATAAAATAAAATAAAATAAACATTAAATTTGTCCATGATTGTAAAAATAACCAGCAGCAGGTTTTTATTTACCCTGCTAGCTAAGTGTTTACGTTGTGCTAGCTAGGCTAACGGCAAGTCACAGTATACTGCTGCAGACGACAACACTGCTCCATTTTTAAACGTGATCACTTAAAATCAGCTCAGAAAAGTTAAGATGATATTAAATATGAGATTAAAAACTGTGCTCAGGTCATTGTTTTCGCATGGCTAACGTAAGAGCACGGTATTCCGTACGCTTCAGTATTCCATACGCTTCAGTATTCCGTACGCTTGCAAATATTTCTGTCTGTGTAATAAAAACCACTTTCTTGACATTTGTCAGATACATCTGAGACGTTATCATATATCCTTTTTTCCATCAAATCGGTTGGAAAGACCATCTAAGCTGGGTTTGGACATCAAATCTATGCAGATAGTGACCGACCCCCCCGGCGCCACACAAACATGGCGGGTGGGGAAACCCAGGGATGCGAATGTGAGTGGGGTGGGGAAACTTTCACGGCCAGTTAAAATGCATTTTAGCACGTTCAATCATATTTAACACTAAAACGAATATTAATCAGTGGATCATCACCATGAAACACAGCGTGTTTAGTACTGAGCTGTTAATCTGAGTTTACACCGTCAGCTAATTTACCTCAGCAGACTCCTTTCAGCTGCGCAGCTTCACAGCACTGACTCACTTTACTGGGCTTTTTTCATGGTAGCCTCATTCACTGCACACATTGTTTATATTAATTCACTTTTATAATAAGTATAATCAGTTAATGTCTATTTTTATGCAATTAGATTTCATAAAACTTCTAATAAACTGCAGGGAAAACACTGCAGGGAAAACACTGCAGGGAAAACTGCTCCCTCTGTGGAAGCTGGTGTAGGGAGTACTGGCAACACAGATGATGTTTTTTTCTTATTTCTTTAAAAGTATTGGCCCAAATGTGACCAATCAAAGTGCATATTGGTTGCTAGGCAGATTTTGCAGAGTCCAACCAATCATTAAATTGTGTATGACTTCGGGTATTTACGCAATAACTACTGAAACGCGAAAAGTGTCGAAGTACTGCACGGAATACAGTGCTCTTACGTTAACTGGGCTAACTGAGCTAACTGAGCTAATGGAGCTAACCGGGCTAACTGAGCTAACGGAGCTAACCGGGCTAACTAAGCTAACTGAGCTAATGGAGCTAATGGAGCTAACCGGGCTAACTGAGCTAACTGAGCTAACTGAGCTAACCGGGCTAACTGAGCTAACTGAGCTAACTGAGCTAACCGGGCTAACTGAGCTAACTGAGCTAACTAAGCTCAGCTTTTCCATCCAAATGAGCCAGATCATGTTTGGTGCTGCTGACAGAAGAGCAGTACACGCTTAAAAAGAAGACAGTTCTTTAAGGACTATTTAGTACAAGCAATGGTTCTGTTTAGAACCCTAAGCTCTATGTAGAACCACTGGCATGCTTTAATTGTTCTCTGCATGGTGAAATGGTTCTTCAGACTGATATAGAACCACATACAACACATTCTCCCTCAAACTGAATATGTCACTATGCAAAGAAATGATTCTACATAGAACCAAGAAGGGTTAAAAGCTTAACTTCGCAATGGCTGAACCCATTTGGTGCTACATAGAACCATGTATGATACATTCAGCATCGAACTGAAGAACCATTTAAGCCTGAAATAATTCTACACAGAACTCCTGGTTTTAAACAGAACAGCTGCCTTTACTGAACAACCCTTGAAGAACCATCTTTAGACAGTAGCACAAGTGAAGTAAATACACAACATATATAAAATGCATAATAAAAATAAATAAAACTAAATCTACAGTATTCACTCTGGCTCTAATTACGTTTGCATTATAGTGGTTCTGTAACTTGGAGACTTTTTTTGGGGTATTAAATCATATTCTCACACAGGATTCATTAAAATATTACAAGTGAGGGCGATATCACCACATTTAAAATTGCACTCCCCCCAAACTTAACCATCTGTACCTTTCCGTATAACCTGGTGGGTCAGTTTCTCGGACATGGACTGAGTTTAGCCTAAATTATATCTGGGTTTAAGCTTAGTCCATGTCTGGGAAACTGACCTGTAATGTGCAAATATCTACAAATCTATAATCATGGCTCCAGCCTGGACTTTAAGACCATGTAATGTTTCATTGCTGTGCATTAATAAAGATATCATCTTCACTCTGTGTACATTTACTGAAAAATAGCCTGTATCTGTACATCTTACCTATTTAGAGATATACAGCCTGAATTTTAGTTAGTCAATGTTCTCCACAGACATGCTTTCATTAAAGGGGAATTCCACCAGCTTTTAAACATTCCTGCATAATTAAGTGGTTAAGATGTAATCAGAGTCATTCAGAGTGGTTTGGTGTGAAACGCTCTGTTCTAGATAAACTTACCGAGTCAGAACTGTTCACAGTGGTGGTGATAGGAACCAGACGTCCACCTCTAAAAGCTCCCTCACAGAAAGTTCCTACATGAAATGGTTATGAATTCACTGCCTGATGACTGAGACACTGTTTTATGATAGTTTAGAGAACTTAAACTCCATTCATGGTGGAGGGATACATGCAGGGCGCTGTGAGGCAAAATAGTCCCCAAAGAAAACTTATTATTTTTCCATCATCAACATTCCACATAAACTTAGAAGACTCGTGTAGGTTCACTGGTGGTTCTGGATAGTAAATAAAATGTCTATATCTGTGTTGTAGTCATGGCGACCCCTGGTTCCTATCACCACCACTGTAAAGACATCTGAACCATTTCACACCAAACCACTCTGAATCTCTCTGTTTACACCTCACACACTGAATTATGGGGGAAATTCTGAAAAAAATAGTGGAATTCTGCTTTAACTTTAAAATAGGGACCACTGTAAATCTACTGATCCTGGCTAATTCCCATATTTCTGCCACATAAGAATAAACATTATTAAGGACTAAAAAATAACGTTAGCAGAGATACTGTACATTGGGAAATATGAATATTACATAGATTATTTTGGCACATCTTTAAACATTATGCCATCAGAGACAACGTATATCTTGTCGAAACATCATGACGGCACTGGCTCTTCAAAACAGCTCAGATTTTGGAGAAAAAAGACCACATCTGTAGATTCACACACAAAAGAGCGTCACAAAAAGTACTAATTAAGTAAATTAATAACGTACTGTACTCTTGCAGTCTGAGCATGCAAAAATAAAAAATAAAATAAAAAAAAATTAAAAATCAAATCAAAATATTTTTATATTTCCGTTCCATTCTGCTGAAGAAGCTTCAAGAAATCAAGAAACGGTGTATGAAACATTTTAAAAGTTGTCCTATTGGAAGAACCAGCCGATATAAAATTCTAGGGACAGTCCAGCAAAAAAATAAAAATGTATACAACCCCAACACCTCCACTCCAAATGTAGTCGATCAGTCAGTCATGACAAGTTTGCTTCTTTAGTTTTAGCACTAGAGCTACAAGGCTAACATAGCTAAGAAGTAAAGGAAGCTCATATTAGCGATTAGCACAGTGCTAACTGTGTACCTAAATCATCACATACTGTCTCTAAGGTTGTTCAGTAATCAATAACAGTCTTGATTCTGTGGTTTCTGACACTGTATGACTCACTGTTACCTATAAACATGGACTGAAGTACATTAGCAGAGCTAAACACAGTAGTCTGATTTCATTCTAAGTCTAAGTCTCCTTCACACGTTCAGTTCCCAGGAACTGTTCACACCAAAATCTAAAAGAGCTTAAGCAATTCCCAGATGGTTGCTAGGGTGTTGCCAAGCAGTTATTATGGTATTTTACAATAGCTGCTAGGATGGTTGCTAGGGGTGCTGCAATGATATCCCAGGTGGTTGCTAGGAGATTGCTAGATAGTCACCACAGTATCCCGCATGATTAATAAGATGTTGCTACTGGACCTGTAAAATTGTCATTTATTGATCAATGTACCAAAACTATACGCCCAATCAAAAATAACTTGACTGTTTAATAAAAGTTTTTTCGGCTGAGATTTCAAGCGAGTTGCAGGATGCTTTATAGTATAAAACTCAAGTGCATTTTAGTTTCATGTATATTTAAAGCAAGTGAAGTTGCATGGATGTTTCACCGCGTAAAGCCAGCCTAACACTGTCTTCTTATCTGGAGTTAGGATCAGATTACAAACTTATATAGTAAAGTGTCCTGCAACTCACTTCAAACTCAGCCGCAACAGCTGCAAGCATCTCAACTTCGTGGAAAAAGATTCATGAAACAATCTTGTCATTATTTTTGATCAGACAGCTTTGTCTGTATTAGCTACTGTTCTAAATCCAGTCATGAATTCAGAGAGAGGGTGTTTCCGTAATATCAGCCCAGGACCTTAAATTATATAAAATAATCACAATAATGGTCCAAAAAAAGGGAAATTGATGTTTAATTAACGTTAAAATTCCCGTGTAATAGTGCACGTGTGAAAGGGGCTTCAGGAATCCAGTTTGCATGATGCTAAAGTTACGTTCACATTATGAGCCTCATTGTTCAATTCAGATTTTTTGCCCAGATCCGAATCTTTCTGACTCATCGGTTCACAATTCAGTAGATAAGTGACGAAAATCTGTCATTAATGTGAACCTGCTTTCTGAAACGACCCGCAGGCGCACATGCTAATCAATAACGTCACCTGAATGAATCACATGCACCAAAACAAGCCTTCATCACGATGATAAGCGTCATTATTTGCGTCATTATTGGCACGAGATGAAAGTGAAATAGGATCAGATACTTTTGCAATGTTTTCTGAAACCAACCTCAGTTTCGGCCCTGTTGCCATGGTAACGCCGAATGAAGATGCACCGTGATGAGCACACGATTTCTGATCTGAGCGTTCACTTTAAGATCGCACTACCATGAATCGGAAACATATCTGATCAAGAACCACATATTAAAGTGATCTGAAAAGATCAGATGTGTGTCCACACTGCTCTGAAATAATCAGATCTGAAAAAATCTGGATTTATGCCACTTCAGCCTGGTCATGTGAACACAGCCTAAGTGGAGTACAAGCATCTATTACTTGTTAGCATCATTAGCCTCGTAGCTCCAGCGCTAAAACTAAAAACAACTTTCTGGCTGATCGACTACATTTGAATTAGAAAACTGTATAAATCTGATTTTTCCATAAGTTACTGTGTGTCTAGCTGGCGAACGGTCAGACCGGAAGCCAACCGCGTCCACCCTAGGGGAAGAGTCCCGGAGCCGTCTGAATGTTTGGCGCATCCACCCGATGGTCCAGCTCGTTCTGGAGGCGCGTGATGTTGGACAACTCCTCCAGCTCCTGGAACTGCCGGTCAGTTTTGTGGCTAACGAGCGAGCGGTAGAAATGCACGGCAAAGACGATGAGGACGAGGCCGCAGGGAACTATGATGGCCGTCGACGCGTAGGCCGCGGCTTCTCCGGCGCTGACCGTGGAGTTGTCTGTCAGCGTTTGGCCGTTGTCGTGCTTCTTCAGCGGAAGGAACTTCACCCAGCAGAGCAGCAGCACCTCCGCTAGAAAGAGGAAGGTGCCGATGACGGTGGAGAAGGCCCAGGCCAGCTCGATGTGGCGATGCATCCGCTCGTGGGGCGACTCCTTGACCGAATTGAGGTTGTGGACGTTGCTGACCGCCTCCAGGTTGGGCAGGATGCAGGTGCTGATCATTAAAGCGAAGAGATGCACGGCCACCAGGATGGTGGTGCAGGCGCTAAACGCTATCAGCAAACCTGGAGGGTACGAGTAATCTCGCTCCAACTGGACCTCCACCATCGCCACCTGGAACACAGAAAGAGCTGTAGTTTGGCCAAAAATATGACAATTATTATCATTACTGTAACAAATTATGCCACAATTTGCTTCTCTGGGTGCATCGCTGACATCGTCAGTACTTCAACAACACTTCCCAACTGCACGCTTGATGTCAAAGAGAGCCTGCTTGACTGGATTTAGTGCAGCGCAGTGTGTAAAATGTGGAATAGCTATATTCATAACTTTTTATGCAATTATTTTCCCCCAAATGTGGTGCTACTTTGTCTGCTCCAGCTTGTCAGTTGCGAGAAAAAAAATACTGCCCAGAATTATTCAGCAAACAGCTACATCATCACATACATTGTTCACTGAAGCCAGATGAACGTCGTCTCTGCAAGACGTACGCTGAGGCCTTAACCGTGTCAAGAGAACAGAGGAGAACACGGTTTGTTCCGTTCCGTCTCAAATCATGTCCGTGTGGATCGGTTACTCTCCATGCATCAGTTTAACAGGGCTGGAACAGAAGTTTCTTTACCAGCCGCTTTCTTGTTTTAACCAGCCGTGTGTGACGGCATGAATAATAAAAGATCAACAATATTCAAGCATGTTTATTTAGGTAAACAGGCTGTTTATTTCAGTTACAGCACCACAAATCAACAACCTGACTGGACACTGCTCAGTTCATTTGCATAAAGTTCATCCAGAATGAGAGAGTGATGCTGTGTGTCAGTGCTTTGATGTATAAGATATAAGTACATATATAAGTTGCGGTCCAAAGTCTGGGCTGCATTTCTGCTGCTGGAGTTTTTAAACACCTCAGTGTCACTGCTGGACTGAGAATAGTCCACCAACCAAAAATATCCAGCCAACAGCATCCTGTGGGCAGCATCCTGTGACCACTGATGAAGGACTAGAGGATGACCAACACAAACTGTGCAGCAGCAGATGAGCTATCGTCTCTGACTTTACATCTACAAGGTGGACTGACAAGGTAGGAGTGTCTAATAGAGTGGACAGTGAGTGGACACAGTGTTTAAAAACTCCAGCAGCACTGCTGTGTCTGATCCACTCAGACCAGCGCAACACACACTAACACACCACCACCACGTCAGTGTTACTGCAGTGCTGAGAATGATCCACCACCCAAATAGTACCTGCTCTGTGAGGGTCCATGGGGGTCCTGACCACTGAAGAACAGGGTAACAAAGTATCAGATGGAAACAGATGGACTACAGTCTGTAACTGTAGAACTACAAAGTGCACCTATATAGTAAGTGGAGCTGATAAAATGGACAATGAGCGCAGAAACAAGGAGGTGGTCAGAATGTTATGCCTGATCGGTGTATATCTTCCATATATCAGATTTTATTTAGAAGTATGTGTGTCTGTAGTTTATCGTACTACATAAGATCATCTCCTCCATTTCCCTAAAAAAATGAAAAAGCAACAAACTCCACGCAACGAGCTCCACTATCTCTCACCAGTTCTCTGACGAGTTTGGCGCCGCTCTGGTGGCGTCACCACGCAGCCTCGTTAGGACTGCTCCATTTGTGTGACCAATAGACTACTAAAGAGGAGTCTTCATAGGACAGTCCTACCGAGGACCTGCCCTCCCTCAGCTGCAGCCCAGGCTCTGGAATGCAGCTTTAGTCCCACACAGTAATTTTTTCCTCTGTTCCAGCTGATCAGATGTCTGAAAAAATATCCTGCAGTATTGTGATATTATATTTTTGCCATTTCACGCACCTCAAAGTACCTGTCCAGTTACAAATTTGATGTTATTTGATTATGTGTTTATGTTTTAGATGTGCACAGGTTGGCGGTTACCAGGTAACAGACGTACTGATTGATTATCAGCCTTGATTTGGTAGTTTGGGACAGTCTGTCTTAAGATTGTCTCATGGAATTAAAGCAGATCTCAGTAGTATATTAATGAGGAATCACTGGTTTCTGAGCTGTTTCTCCGGAACCTCCTCAGGAGAAAAGAGGAGATTAACATCAGCGATCTCACTGCGAGACGTTCTGGATATGAAGGAGAAAAGCGTGAGTTCTCCTTCTGCACTGAGAGACTGCTGAGAGGGTGCTGTGATCTAGAACAGAGCTGAATAACGATGAGATCTCACACTTTTCTTATGGAAACGCTTAAACTATTTTTACTACCAGGCTGAATCCCAAACGGCTCCATTCTCCCTAAATAGTGTTCTAGCTGTGAAAGTTTAGAAATTCCAGCCTCTACAGTTAAACAGTGCATTATGTATCGAGTGTGGATGAGTCTGAGTCCCAAATGACTGTTTCTTAGCTGTATTCTGCTCTGTTGGGCTGCAGGATCCAGTATTTAAACTCCTACGTAGTGCACTATGTAGGGAGCAGGGAGCCATTTGAGATTCAGCCCGAGTGTGAGAAGAGGGCGCCGCTGGATTGGTGCTAGAGCTGGGCGATATGGCCAAAAACCTTATCACAATAAACAAAACTCATATCGTTCGATAGCGATACATGTCGCGATAAATGTCAAATCATGATTTCTTTCATGTTTGAAGGCTGATTTTGCTCCTGGGGGGTTAACTGTGGTTTTAAACTATCACTTACGGTCCGATCATCACAAACACTCGGCAAGCAGTGGAACATTTCACTAATCTGTCTTGGGTCAGTGGGAGAAAGTTTCTGAGCTGTTTTTATCAGCTTGTTCGGGAGGTCACTGCTGTCACTCCAGCTAGACGGCTGGGTTTCTCTATGCTACCGTAGTAGTTTAAGGGGTGAACCGCAGTATATCTGACGCTCGCTGTGTAAAAGCATTATCTGCAGTGTGAATCTCTCACACCAGTCACAGAGTCCTCCTTTTAGGCATGTTTAAACTGAAAGCAGTGATTTTGTGTCTTGTTTGATCTACAGTATCATCAATTCACCGTGTTTTGCCGGAGCGCTGCTTCAATTAGCCAGCAGCTAAAAACAGCTAGCCTGGAGAGACAGCGCTCTCCCGCTCTCCAACGCCTCACAGCTTCCTCAGTTTACTTTCGAACATGAACCACTTCTTTCTTTCACTTTCGTTGCTCGAGAATGCACTAATACTAAAATATGACGGTTTGGCGCTGTAAAACGGCGCTGCAGACGTGATTTAACACCGCTAAAGTTGTTAGGATGCATGGAAAGAGGTGAGTTCACTGTAGGACAGTACAGTTACACCACTGACCTCGTCACTCACACTCGGTCACAGGAGAACAGATCGCCGGTCGCTCCACTCAGACAGGGACTGTATAACTCCGCGTCTCAGCCGTTGCTAAAGTATATTTGGCGACCCTTTTTTTACTCGTGGCCCCCTCCCTCTCCAATCAAGTCGAAAAACTCGGAAGTGCGCCCTCTCCTGGCGACAGCAGAGTAGTGTCGCTTTCCTTGCAGTAGAAAGCGCCACCAAGGCTTTCGCTAAAACGTGGAAGTGTGAGAACGGTGTATTATATCGAACATTTATCGAACCTGTCTTATCGCTCTATCAAGGAAAAGTTATTTCACGATACTTATCGTTATCATTTTATCGCCCAGCCCTAACTGGTGCTAAATAAGAATCACGGTGATAATTTGGTGACCAAAAAGTTCTTATAAAGCAAAGGTTTCTGCATTAAACAGTGCTGTGATCTCATATGTTCATTGTTATACAACAAAAAGTTAAAAATTCATGAAATGACCGCAGTGAACAGCGATGGTCCGAACGTTCTCCTCATTCAGTGGTCCATGGTTGGATAGCAGCGACACCGTACTCTAAAAGAACTACATTTCTTGGCGGAAAACTCGTTTATGTCGATTATTTTTAATATAAATTATGTTCTGGAAAACAGTGGATTTTATCATATTTTATGTTGGCTGCCGTTTTGTAAAAGCAATAAGCCACAAAAGGCCGTACGTTACAGTGATTTTATCACAGGGAAGGGCTTTTACTCCACTTTGCGTTGTGCGTCTGTGATAAAAACACTGTAACGTATGGCCTTTCATCGCTTATTGCTTTAATATACAAGATATGAATAGAAGGCGTACAGGATGTCAGTCTATATGTGCAGGTATGCATTTGCTGGACTGAAGCCACAGTGAGATCAGAGCAAGCCTGTTTATACGGACGCTGTGTAACAGGCTGTACGTGTCTATAGGTCACAGGCTACGAAAATCAGCAGCTGTGGGAGGTTCATCTGTTTACTGTCGTAGTGGAAAAACATCGAAACAACCACAAGTGAATTCCCCTGCATTCAACACACAGAGCTGTGAGAGAAGCGCATTATTGTGTTGAACATTAACCTCTTTCAAACTAGAGCCACCGTTCCTGCCTGTTATTCAGAGGAAGACCAAATGATAAATATAAAAACAGATGTTCTATTAAAAGAGAGAGGTCTGAGAGTGTGAAGTGTGGTGTGTGTGACGTGTGGAGGTGGGGGATGGAGTGTTAAACTCAGTTTCCTCACTCTCCTCGTTTCCTGCATTGCAAAATCAGCTCTGTTTTCCACTGATGGACGAGTTTATAGGTTAACAATTGAAGACGTACGGTCCTGGCCAGGACCAGCAGCTAGTTTGATGCCTCTTTGGAGGGGAATTCCACCAACACTTCAAAATTCAAAACTTTGAGAATGTAAATTCAGAGCAATTCAGAGTGGTTTGGTGTGAAATGGTTTAATGTCTTTACAGTGGTGGTGATAGGAACCAGGGGTCTCCATGACTACAACACAGATATAGACATTTTATTTACTATCCAGAACCACCAGTGAACCTACACGAGTTTTATATAGAATGTTGCTGATGAGAAAACAGTGCCAAAGCTGAAAAGATGTAATTTTCTTTGCCCCACACTGCAACAAATGCAATCTTGTCAACTTGTTTCCAGACTTTAAACAAGCAAAATTGTCAAGATAGTCTTAAAACAAGCAAATTTTTCTGCTAACATAGTGAGAAATAGATGAAAAGAAGTATAAAATGAATAAAATTATCTTATAATACGCTTAAGAGAATCTTAAAGTGAGATATGCTACATATATTGACTAGATTAATCGGTTTTTAGAGCCAAAATTTTATTAGAACTAGTGAATTCATAACCATTTCATGTAGTAACTTTCTGTGAGGGAGCTTTTAGAGGTGGACGTCTGGTTCCTATCACCACCACTGTGAACAGTTCTGACTCTAGAACGGAGCGTTTCACACCAAACCACTCTGAACGACTCTGTTTAAATACACATCAATTTTGAAAAATGAGTGGGGTTCCCCTTTTAAAAAGGGTTCTTTGTTCTTTTCACCTCTCCTTAGTCCTGGATAACTGATGCAAACTAATGCATCCTATCTCCTCTCTCTCATCTGAAGATTAAAGCCACTCACAGCTACAGAGCAGGTTTCCTGTAGAAATGAGCTTCAGGCAGTCGTTCTGCTACGAGCGGAAACCTGATACACGACAGATACGAGGGATTCTAGCTCAGAGCTCCACCATCCTGCTTCTGTATTAACCCCCCAAACTGAACTTTCTAGTGCTCTTCTGCTCTCGTGACCTCGTGGAGGGCTTAGAGAAGATCTGGTGGGTTGAATCAGGTCAGTCTAGGGAGCAAGTTTGGGAAACGCTGCTGTGGCTCGACCTAAGAAGAAGTCAGGAGATGGTGCAAGTCCATGCAAGTAGCTCTAACAGAGCCGGTATGTGGAACAAAGCACTAGAAGGTGGTTAGATAATCCAAATAAAATTTATAATCACTGTGGTTGGAACGCCTGGCGCAGTATTTACATGAATGGCAGGTGCTGAGTGACAACCAAAAAAAGCAAGAAATAACTGGCTTCTTAGTAGAACTCTCCGTTCCACCTTAAATTCTGCAGCGGTTACATTGTGGTGCAAACAAAAAAAATGCAAAAAAGTTGGTTTCTTAGTAGAACTTTTATGTTCCGCCTTACATGTTGCAGTAGTTACAACTGTAGCCGCTGCAGCATTTAAGGTGGAAAGGAGAGTTCAAAAAAGTTGACTTTGCAGAAGAAATCTCAGTTCCAGCTTAAATGCTGCAGCAGTTACACTGTGAAGCTTGCAAAAAAAGTTAGCTTCTTAGTAGAACTCTGTTCCACCTTAAATGCTGCAGCACTTACAATGTTACTGTAACTGCTGCCACATTTAAGGTGGAACGGAGAGTTCAAAAAAGTTTACAGATTTTACAAATAGTTGACTTCTTAGTAGAACTCTCCATTCCACCTTAAATGCTGCAGGAGTTACAGTTGGAACGTTGGAACCGAACAGAAAGTTCAACTAAGACGTCAACTTCAGCCTCGTTGTTGACCACACATGTTCTACACAGGAAAAACATGCAAAAATTTCCAAGTAATTAATTATGAGAAGTTATAATTATGAGAGAGGACCTTGTTATTATGTCACAATTATGAGATATGAAGCCATAATTATGGAAGCGTTCTCATTATTATGACTTACTAAATATATATATATATATATATATATATATACACACACACACATATATATATGCGGTCTGAATGAACTGTTTCTAGCAGTGAAATGACAAAATTTTGCATTAATAACAGAAAACGATGACTTTGAGTGTCAACATAATGACTTATCTCAAAATAATTACTTACTTTCTTGAATTTGCATAATTATGGAAGCTCTTTTCTGCCAGTGTGTCAAAATTTTGACTTAATTTTTCAGATAATGACTTAATTTTTGAAAATGTTTGATAAATATGTATAGGAGCCGGTTTCTGCCACTAGAAAAAAAAAAATTACATATACACACATATACATGTGTATATAAACACGTGTGTATATATATATATATATATAATAATGACAAAATTACCATAATTATGCCTTCATATCTCATAATTGTGACATATATCATAATAACGAGGTCCTCTCTCATAATTATAACTCCTCATAATTAATTACTTGGAAGTTCTGCGTGTTTTTCCTGTATAGAACATGATGTGCGCTCAACGGGGCTGAAGCTGAAGTCTTAGCTGGTTCTTTAGTAAAGGCACCGGTTCTAGAGATTTGAATATGTAGCTATTTTAAGACGCAACTCTGAGTAAAATACTCTGAGATCCTAAGACAAACTTTTGACTCTCTTATAAAAGACGGTTCTTCAAGGGTTCTATTTAGAACCACAGGTCCTACACTCTTAAAACCTTCTTCAAAAGGATCTTTGGTAAAGACAATGTTCTATTTAGAACCATGAGTTCTACGTAGAACCATCTGCATGGTGAAATGGTTCTTCAGACTGATGGCGAATGTGTTGTTTATGGTTCTACACAGCACCAAAGAGGTTCTTCTGCTGTTTTAATGTCAAGCTTGTAACGGTAGAACTTTTGGGCGCTATATAACCTAGAGCCATTTTCAACGAGGTTCTACACAGAATCATATGCAACACATTCTAAACCAATCTGACGAACCATTAGAGCTTGCAAACGGTTCTGTATACACTCTTAGAGAAGATGGTTCTTCAAGGGTTCTTTAGTAAAGGCAACGGTTCTCTACGGAAACACGAACCGTTTTTGAAAATGGTTGTTTGTAGCACCAAAAGAGGTTCTGTCAAGCTGTCAGGTAATAACAGAAGAACACGTTTTGGTGCTATATAAGTTAGAACCCTGTAGCTACAACACAGGCGCCGGAATGTAACTGCTGCAGCATTTAAGGTGGACCGGAGAGTTCGAGCCAACTCCAGCCTGGTTGTTGATGTTCTGTACAGTGAAAACGTGCCGAAATGTCCCAACACTGACCCCCTACACGGACAAACGAACAAAGCACAGACATTTCCCCGCTTTTCCGGGCGGGTTCTCTCACCATGGCGAACCCGGAGAGCAGAGCGGAGGTTCTGCTGGTGGCCTTCAGCTTGGCTCGACTCAAGTAGAGTTTTCTCCATGACAGCGCCTGCAGAGAGTGCTCGTTCAAACTCATTCTCCTGCTCCTAAAACTCCTCCCGAGGGTCAAAACCGAGCCGAACCGCTCTCCCGCGACCGCGCAGTCGATTATCGTTGATAACTGATCCGAACCGCTCCGGTTTCGCGTGTCATAACAAAGTTCTAGTCCTAGTTTTGAGACTGACACCGAACTAGCTGCTCACTCTTCCCCCTTCAGCCACCGCGCCGGAGTCTCACGCTGAAAACTACAACTTGGGGCGCCCACAATGCAACGCGGCGCAGTCAAACAAGGCAGCGGCTTTATGGGTCTTGTAGTCCCGCATTGGTTCGTTTGCGCAGGGTCACCAGGCCACGGTTTTTAAACAGGTTTAACTTTTTAATTCTTCATTCTGGGAACGTCGGATTTGTGCAGTTACGTTTCTAGACGTGAAATTAGATTTTAATCCTAATACTTAAATGTTTTATGAAGAGAAAATCGTTTGTTTTTGTTGGTTAAAGAGACTACAAGTGCAGTAAGTTAGCAGGTCGGCGACACTGAAAAAGGTGGTTCTTCAAGGTTTCTTCAGTAAAGGAATGGTTCTGGTTCTATATAGAACCATTTCATGCTTGAATGGTTTATGCATGGTGAACGGTTTATCGGATTGATGGAGAATGTGTTGTATATGGTTCCATATAGCACCAAAAAGGGTTCTTCTATTGTATACACTCTTAAAAAAAGATGGTTCTTGAAGGATTTGTTTAGTAAAACAAATGGTTGTATATAGAACCATGAAAAAGGATGGTTTTTAAGGGTTCTAGTGAAGAAAATGGTTCTATATAGAACCATGAAGACTCAAAGAATCCTTTGTATGAATAAAAGGTTCTTTGCATCATTAAAGGGTTCTTCAGGTTGATTGAGAATGTGCTGTATATGGTTCCTTTTTGAAAAGAGTTCCATATAGCACCAGAAAAAAAAGGGTTCTGCTAGTGTTTCAGTGTCAAGCTTGTAACAATATAAAAGCCCTTTTTAGTGCTATATAGAACCCTTTTGAAAAAGGCTCTGTATAGAACCGTTTACAGCACATTCTCCATCAATCTAATAAACACTTTCACCATGCAGAGAACCCTTTAATCATACAAAGGGTCTTTTTTAACCTTTTTAACTCCTTGAGACCACCGGTGGTTCCAAAACGCACGTCGTCATATTCTTCATAACTTTCATATTTCATAAGCTACATTCTAAAGGTGGGGGTTGTATGAGAGCTGTAACTGTCTTCAGTCAAATAGATGGTGATGTCATTTTAAACCCTTATAATGAAAGAAGCTGAACTCTTTCTTTTTCTACTGAAAGTCGACCCATTTTTCACAAATCTGGGCTATAAACTATAAACAGATGGCGTCTCTTCAGTGATCTGCTCTGTAAACATTATTTTTATAAAATAATACAAAGAGCGTCTCAGATTTTTGGCTTTCAGCAGTAAACTGTAAGCATATAGTATTTTACAAAAAAAAATAAAATAAATAAAATAAAAATTTGCATTTATTTTCATGCAGTGAGATTACTGAATAATTTGCCTTATGATTTGGTCATGTAAATTCAGATGGACAAACCAAAATATACCCTGGTCAGTAAGTCTGAATGAACTGTTTCTGTAAACTGTGAATAAAGCGTTGGTTTGAGTTTTGGTGTCCAGTTTATAGCATTTCAATCTGCACCGTATGAGTTATTACTGATTATACAACAGTTAATTTCATCCACGCGAGCTGATTGGTTGAGAAGTGTTCTAACTGTGCGGTTATTTCACCATAACATCACAAACACTGTGTCACTCCGCTGAGACAGCGTTGCTAAGCAACGACTTTGACAGCTGTAGGAGACGCTCAAGACATTTGAATATTTTTACTTCTTACTTTGCCACAAACAGAAAACGGACACTTTTAAGATCACATTTGACCGACAGCCGATTTGGTCAGACTCTGAAGATGAGACGACACTAAATTCCCAAACTGTCATCACCACTGAGCAGCTTTTCAGTCGGCAGCTGAGACAGAAGAACAGCTGAACAACCTGGAATCAGCCAGAAATGAACCCAACACCATTCGCCAAACTAAATGGGCTGTAAGATGCTTTACAGACTGGCTGGAACAAAACAACATTAATACTGATCTGGCAAAAACTGACAAAACTGAGCTGAACTTGATATTGCGGCAGTTTTATGGCTCAGTCTGATTTGGTCAGACTCTGAAGATCAGACTACACGTTTGGCGAATGGTGTTGGGTTCATTTCTGGCTGATTCCAGGTTGTTCAGCTGTTCTTCTGTCACAGCTGCCGACTGAAAAGCTGCTCAGTGGTGATGACAGTTTGGGAATTTAGTGTGAGGAGCTGGAGAACGAACTGCCGGCTGTGCAGCGAGTGGGCGGAGCTCGTTACTCTGACGGAGCAACAAGCTGCTCGTTAAGGAACTATAATTTGGTGAAGGAACTGCGAACATTAAAACATATTAAACGCCGCGTTCACGGCCCAGTTTATTAATTTATTACTGTATTTATTTAACTGTTGTATTAAAGCAGTAGAACACTCGAGGAGTGTGTTATCACCAATAACATCACGGCTGTGATGATCTACGGCCACCAAATCACAGCCGTGATGTTATTTGGCGAGAACACACTCCCTCTGTGTTCTACTGCTTAAATAACAGCTATTACTATGACCCCAGACTTTTGAGCAGTAGTGTACGGGGTGTTATAGCACAGTCAGTAAAAGGAAGTCAGTAAAAGGAAGTGATTTCCTTTGTTTACATTTATTTAGCTCAAGCCAGCTGATGAAAACACGATACGCTTCCTACAATATGATTATGAAATCATAGGACTGTGGAAAATAAATGCGGTTAGATTGAACAGTTAAATTACTGTGATCAGGCGGTTGTATAATAATTGCGGTCTAGTTTTTTAGATTTCAGATTGATGCCGAGTTCCTGGCAGATGCTGAATGATGAGCAGATGTGATAAAGTCTCGGCACCCCCAGCTGCCTGGCCTTATTGTCTCTGGCCTTGTTAGCATTGTTAGCGGCCTTTGTGTGGGTAAGTGGTGGGGAGTCTGTGGGTATGAGTGAATGGACAACAGACTTCAGCGTGTGGGCTTCAGAATAGAAAAAGCAGAATTTGAAATAATAAAGACAATGTAAATAAAAAGAGAAAATAGAAAATAAAAACGTTTCCAGCACTGAAGGCCTCAAGTGCTAATAAAGGCCGTCAGCACCACGGCCTGAGTCTCTGAAGGTAACGTGAGATCAGATCGTCTCCGTGTGTTTTTATCTGTCCGTTTGAGGCTGTTATGAAGTTGTAAAGTTAGAATCGGCTCTGTTAGTAATGCCTTCAGTCAAACAGGCAGATGGACTCGTAAAAGTCACATGTTAGGCTATTGTCATTCAAATGTAGGAGCTCTTACAGCCCCCCCACTGCTCTGTGTTAAGAGTTGGAGAAAATGCTGATCATCTCATCATAAACTGCACATTATAAACCTACTTTAAATTCACCTGCGATTAAAACCTGAACAGAAGCCAGTGTAAATAAACAAATCCATTTATTGTCGTGTCACAGTTTACGCTGGTGTAAAAGTGTGATCTGGGTTTTTATACGCACAAAGCTACAACAATCTTCAGCAGCACCATAAACATACATATAAACTATATTTATGATAACTATCATAACACAATCATATAAAAATGCAGAACCGCTCAAACGTTTGGGGTCAAAATAATAATGGTTATTCAGTAATAACTCATACAGTAATAACTCATACAGAGATAACTCATACAGTAATAACTCATACAGAGATAACTCATACAGTAATAACTCATACAGTAATAACTCATACAGAGATAACTCATACAGTAATAACTCATACAGTAATAACTCATACAGAGATAACTCATACAGTAATAACTCATACATACTCATTTGGAAAAAATATATTTTAAATATATTTTTTATCAAATATATTTTTCAAATCTATGAAAAAGGCCAAAGAATGTCTTAGATAAATATATGTTTAAAATGCATTTATCTATATGTGTTATTATCTGTGTTCAGTTGAGTGTAATGAAGGTTCCACATGTAACTAAACGTTCTTCTGTGATCTGCACTGTACTTTACATTAACCATGTACGTCTGCAGTCAGACTCTCACACACAATGTATTTCACATAAACAAGATATCATCATATGTCTTTATGTATTAACGTCACACACAGTCTCTGAAAGAAGGTCCGGCTCGATGTTTCGGCCTCAAATGATCTAAAAATCATCACACTGATGAAGATGTGATGACAGTAGTAGATAATTCACTCACATCCTCAGAAGCTCCTTCACAAAGATTAGACTGAGTCCTCTCTGAATTCTCTCTCAATCATCGGATTCGCTTGTTGGGGTCCAAAACACAACCCATGCTGCAAAATGTTCCTCTGCACATTGCATGCAATTACAGATTTCCAACAGAGAGGGCTCCAAATCCCTAAATCTTACATAGTGCAGCTTTAAAATGGAGACGTGTGTCTCTGTAGAGGATGTTGACTTATTTATTTAAAATCAAATCTTTGCATACAACTGTATTACAGCACTGATAAGTAGTGAAACTGTATAACTGCCACGTCCACTTGCACACCGAGTCACTGTTTACATGCTCTTCATATAGATTAATAAGATCGAAGCTGCCAGTGGAGCTGCCATTAAACGTCTGTTCTGTCATTGCGAGGTCAGTCCCAAGTGATGCCACAGCCGTCCGTCACTCAGCGCCATGCTAGCCAATGCTGTTGTCTGTTAGCTGCCGTAATTAGCAGTTAGCGTCCTCCTATGAGCGTGTTGGGCTGAGGTTGCGTTAGCTGCAGTTTGAAAAGATGTCCTGTGTCTCGGAGGAAGTTGATAGTAGGCTTCGCCCCCCTAGCTTGGTAGCATCATGTGATAGAGGGAGATCCAGCTAAAGAATCGTAACATTTCATTCCTACATGTATCTGTTTTGTATGTAAAAATGTTTTGTATCTCATTTCTCCATTTTTCATCGCCAGAATTTGAAAGTAAAGCTCCTTTATTTTGGCTGTATTGAAAAATTAAATTGGGCCACTGTTTCAGATTAAATTGAATTTTTGAGTTTTGTTTGTCATCATAGCAACGACAAGGAAATAAACATTATATATTGTATGATCAGAATTTTTATTCGCCTAGTATCCAAACATATACATATATATATATATATATATATATATATATATATATATATATATATATATATATATATATATATATATATATTTATATATAAATATTGCTGCTGTTGGAAAAAAATCTTATATCTCTATTTTTGTTATGACATAATTTGAAAATGCTTGTTGTCCTTTACACTGTGTGTAAATTTCATGATGAATGGACCAAAAGAAACGGCTCAAAATGACTTGGGGGGGAAAAAAGTCTGGTTCCATTGACTTACATTAAAAGTAAAGTATGTTTTTTCTTCTCCCATAAAGTTACCATTTTGGATATATATACATATATGATACACACACACACACACACATATATATATATACATATATGTGTATATATATATATATATATATATATATATATATATATAAATATATATATATATATATATATATATGTATATATATATATATATTTTGCAAGAAATGTACAAACAGTAATGGCAATGCAGTAACCACATAAAAAAACAAAAGAATTAAAATAAAATAAAATATTAATAATAATAATAAAAATAATAATACATTAAAAAGGGGTGTTAGGGGAGACACAATTACTCAGTTACTCCCCAGTGTCTTTCAAACCATTTTCATAAATTAATTTTAGTAACTTTTTGGCATTTTTCTTTTTCATGCACTCCAAGGTACCAAAATAACATGCATGAAAAATTTTCCTATAATATAAAATACTCCTATATGTTTCCTGTAACAATAAAATAACATTTACAACCATTTCAGAGTCTGTGTCTCTGAAAATATATATATATATATATATATATAAATATATATATATATATATATATATGATTGTACAGCAAGAACTCCCTGCTGGGCTCTAGAGAGAACAGACTGATCCAGACCCTCTCAGTCGCGCACCGAGCACGTGTCTCTCCTCCTGGTGAAGAGAGCAGCGTGTGATCTCGGGGGCTTTCTTCTGTGGCTCAGGCCCCGCCCACCGCCTGTATACGCGACCGCCGAGCCGCTCTGCGATTGGCTGCGCCGCCGTCGTCATGAATATGCATGAGGCAGCAGGCTGCTGTGCGCCCGAGCAGGCAGCTGCCCCGTTCGGGAGAGAGAGCACGGCGAGACGGCGAGAGAAAAGAAAGGATAGAGGAGAAGAGCGCGAGGGAACGGAGAGGAGAGGAGGAGAGAGGGAGAGAGGGAGAGAGAGAGAGGCAGAGAGAGAGGAGAAGGAGCCGCGGAGGAGGATCCACGGCCATGACGGCTGCGTGTTCGCGGGATCGGCTATGAGAGCGGACAGCGGTGGCCATGTCTCTGAGCGCGGACGAGGAGGATTACGACTCGGACACAGGAGAGCAGGTCAGACACACAGACAGACAGACAGATAAACAGACAGACAGGTAAACAGCTCTGTGGTGTGTCGTTATGTCTGCTGCTTCTGCCTCTTCCTCCATTTCCTCTACGAGGCTGAAGCCAGCCTCTCGTTCGAACTTCCCCGTTCCACCTTAAATGGTGCAGCAGTTACATTGTGGCGCCTGAGGCGCCACAATGTAACTGCTGCACCATTTAAGGTGGAACGGGGAAGTTCGAACGAGAAGCTGGCGAATAGGAAGCCAACTTTAGCCTTGTCTCTTTCTCTTCCTCTGTCTCTTATTTATCTCTCTCTCTCCCTGCTTTCTCTTTCTCTCTCTCTCTCTCTCTCTCTCTCTCTCTCTCTCTCTCTCTCTCTGCTCTGGGTTTGATTAAGTTGTAGTGGATGGCTGGAGAGACACAACAAAATGGAGACAACAGTGGAGAACGGAATGGCTTCCCTTACACACAATAAAAGATATGATAATATAAGAACCTGTACATTTTATTTATGTATTTATTATAGTACTTATATTATAAGTTACATCATTTCACCTCCTATAATATTCCTGCTGTGCTGTCCTGTAAGAACCGACACTACTTGTTAGGGACGGGCGATATGGCGCAAATATCGTATCACGATACTTCGAGACATTTTTACACGATATGTCACTATATGAGGTTTAATAAGCTGGAAGAGTCAAAGTAGAACCTGAAGTGCGACTAGAGGTGGGCGATACGGCGAAAAAATAACATCACGATACTTTTCGCGATATATGATTTGTCACGATGTTTATTTTTTTTTAGACATCTGTTCAGAATATTGTGAAAAACTGTGAGTACAGTGATTTTTATTCAGTATTTGGTATATTATGTTGTAGTAAATTCAGTTAAACTTGACTAATTTTGCTCCCTCTATGATTAAACACGCAGTTGGTCAGTGTCAGGTATTGACGATATACACGAAATGTTCAGAATGAATATTGTATTGTGACAGTTTTCACGATAAAAGTGTACATCGTCATATTGCCCAGCTCTAAGTGCCACATATAAGAAATACTATAATAATAACTTTTTTCATTGTTTTAAATTGCACTAAATCCAATTAAACAGGCCTAATTATGCTCAAATTGTAATGAAACATGTAGTTAGTCAGTGTGCAGTGTACAGAAAAGCATATTGCGACAATTTATCACAGTAATGATAAAATATCATATTTCCCAAACTACTACATGCGTAGTAAACTTTAATACTTGTCTAAAATTTACTGTAATGTCATTAATATTCATATATGACTTCATTAGAAATGTTTATGGATGTTTTTCAGGGTTTAGGACTTTATTTTGATCTTTATTCTGATGCTCAAATGAACTAAAGAGAGTTACGACAGTAACCTATACTGTTTTCTGATGTTCCTGTAGTGCTGTCCTTTACGTGTTAGGGGTGGGCAATATGGAAAAAATATACGTAACAATACTTCAAGACATTTTCACGATAAACAATTTGCATTGTGTTACATTATTTTTTAAAAGATTTATTAAGTTGGAACAGTCAAAATAGAAACTGCCGTGCCACATATAAATATAATAACAATAATCATAATAATAATAAATATAAACCTACAACTACAGACTTTCTATGTTTAGCAAACTGCACTAAATCCAACTAATCAGCTCCCTCTGTAATGAAACGTAGTCAATCCGTGCTCTTTAAGTATTGACGATATCCACTATGTGCTCAGAAAAGGGTAGTGTGACATTGTTTATCACACAGATGATAGAATATATTTCCCAAGCCTACTACGTGTACAGTAAGCTGTAGTACTTGTCTAAAATTACAGTAAAATGACAGTAATATTCTTAATATTCCTATAGGAATCCTGTGGTCCTGTGCTTTTTATGATACTGAAATGAATTAAACACAGTTACTACAGTGATCTGTAATATTTCTAATATCGCTGTAGTGCTGTTCTATAGCAGTGTTGTTAGGGCTGATCGATACGGCAGAAATATTGTATCACAATACTTTGAAACATTTTCACAATAAACAATATTTCATTTTCATCAAGTAGGAACTAAGGCTGAACCATTTTGGTGAAATATCTTACTGCGATTTTTCGGACCAACGTCGCGATTATGATTTAAATTGTTTGTTTTCTGTAAATTGAGCTCTGGGCATTTATTGGCTAAGAAGACCAGCATGTACTTTTTTCTGGCTTGAGGTTTGAAGGGTTCACGCCGTACACCAGCCTGCCAGTTATTTGTGGTTGTGATGTCACAGCACATGGACGTTTAGTTGATTCTGATTGGTCGCATTCATCTGAATGCAGTTCGCAAGCTCCATGTTAATAGGTTACTGTGCTGGCAGTGTATCTGCATTGTTGATAGACTATAAGACTCTAATAAAGATTTCAGCTCATGCGATTTGAAAACTTGCACTCTTTCGGAGGGTGATTAATATAAAATGATTCATCTTTCAGCCCCAGTTGGAGCAGTTATAATAGAATCTGCAGTACCACATATAAAATACTATAATAATAATAATAATAATAATAACAGTGCATCTATAAGTGAGAGAATCTAAAAGTGACTTTACAGATTGCACTAAATCCAATTAAACAGGCCTATTTATGCTCACTTTGTTATGAAATTGTGATATAATTTATCACAATAACAGTAAAGTATTATATTACTCAAACCTACTACTTGTATAGTAAACTGTACTTATCTAAAATTACAGTAATATTCCTAATATAATTTTATGAGTCCTGTAGAAATGTGTGTGGGTGTTTTTCAGGGTGTAGGACTGTATTTTGATCTTTTTTTCGATGCTGAAATGAATTAAACTGAATTACTACAGTGATCTATAATATTTCTAATATCGCTGTAGTGCTGTCCTTTAGCAGTGTTGTTAGGGCAGATCGATACGGCAAAAATACCATATCGCAATACTTCGAAACATTTTCACACTACACGATATTAACTTTCCTTAAGTTTAACGATTTGGTACTAAGGCTAGAATATCTAACAGATTTTTCTGACCAATATTAACGTTTTAAATTGTGATTGTTTTCTAGAAAATGAGGTAATTGGCTAAAAAGACCAGCGTATATTTTTTCTCTGACTTGAGGCTCGAACACTTCATGTAATGCGCCGGTTGGTCACATTCATCTAAACGCAGTTCACAAGCTCCATGTTAATAGGTTACTGTACCTGCAGCGCGTCCGCATTGTTTATAGACTATAAGACTATAATATAAATTGTACTCTTTCAAATTACGATTGTAATATAAAATAATTCATCTTTCTGCCCTAAAAGGAGAAGTTATAATAGAACCTGCAGGACCACATAAACTATAACAGTAATAGTAATAACTTCCATATATCTACAATAATTTCTATTCTCTGTTTCACACATTACAGTAAATCCAATTAAACGGGCCTAATTATGCTTTGTAATGAAATTGTGACAATTTATTACGATAACAATAAAATGTTATGATATTGCCTGACTATACTATGTATGTAGTAATCTGTAGTATTGTCTAATATTTATTAATATTTTTAATATTTTAATATGGTTTAAAATTTAATATTCTCGTATGAATCCTGCTGAGCTGTGTGTAGATGTTTTTTATGATTTAGGAATTTATTTTGAGCTTTAAGGGGAAATACTACAGTGATCTATTATAATTAAGCACTAGATCATGAGAGGGAGTGTGTTATCACGATATAACGTCAAGGCTGTGATGATCTACTGCGACCAAATCACAGCCGTGATGTTATTGGCGATAACACACTCCTCGAGTGTTCTACTGTTTAATACAACAGTTTGGGAATTTAGTGTCGTCTCATCTTCAGAGTCTGACCAAATCGGCTGTCGGTCAAATGTGATCTTAAAAGTGTCCGTTTTCTGTTTGTGGCAAAGTAAGAAGTAAAAACGTTCAAATGTCTTGAGCGTCTCCTACAGCTGTCAAAGTGGTTGCTTAGCAACGGCGTCTCAGCGGAGTGAGACGTGTTTGTGATGTTATGGTGAAATAACAGCACAGTTAGAACGCTTCTCAACCAATCAGCTCGCGTGGCCAGAACTCACTGTTGTATAATATCTAATATTCCTGTAGTACAGCAGTCGATAATACGTGTTTAGGGAACTGTAGAAATTGTTTATAATTACTGTAATATCATTAAACTTGTCACTTCACCTCTGAATCCTCATCATGATGATCTCCATGGACAATCCACACCACATCCACACCGCAGACGGACTCACACTGATCTCACTGTAACTTCAGTCTAGCAAATCTGTACTCGCACATATATATATATATATATATACACACACACACACACACATACATATATATGCATACATATGTCTCTTGTGTGTTTAAATGAAGCTCAGGTAAACACAGACAGTCACTACAGTGCTATATATACACTCTCTGTTGTGATCAATAACGTTCTCCCCTCCTGTGGTTCTCTGACAGTAACACTACGTCCTGCACTGATCTATAATAACTGGCTTTGTTTACTATATGATCCACATGGGAATCCTGTAGTGCTGTTATGGATCTTTATCAGGGGATTCCTTCCTTTCGTCCTCAGAGAGGACCGTCAGCCGCTCTGTGAGCTTCATGGTCTCGAGTACACTCTTAAACAAGATGGTTCTTCAAGAGTTCTTTAGTAAAGAAAATGGTTCTGTGTGGAACCATGAGCACTCAAATCACTTCATGATTAAAGGATTCTTTGCCTCATGAAAGGGTTCTTCAGACTGTTGGAAAATGAACCCAGAAGGGTCTTTTTATTGTCACAGGCTCGACATCTTAACAGTAGAGGAACGCTTTTGGGTTCTATAGCATATTCATGCACATTTCCATCAATCTGAGGAACGCTTTTATCATGCAAAGAACTCTTTAATCATGAAATGATTTGAGTGTTCATAGTTCCATATAGAACCATTGTTTTTAATGAAGAACCCTTTGAAGAACCTTCTCTTTAAGAGTGTAGGGCTGAATGATCGGCCTGTTTTTTTGGTTAAGCGTCCAGAATATCCACCTTTTCTGGCGTCAGGCTTGACTCCTGGACACCGGTGCACCAGACTGCCAGTAAGCTGTGGTTGTGATGTCACAACACACGGAGGTTTGGTTGTTTCTGATTGGTCAGCTCATCTACAGGCAGCTCAGGAGTTCTGTGTTACCAGGTTACACTTCTCCACTTAAAACTTCATAATGTACACAGATAATATAGTAGATACAAATAGTTCTTCTAGTGTTCTTTAGTGAAGTTCTTTGCATCATGAAAGGGTTCCTCAGATTGATGGAGAATGTGTTGCATATAGAACCTTTTTACTAAGGGTTCTATATAGCAGTGTTCTATATATATATATATATATATATATATATATATATATATATATATATATATATATATATATATATATATAGAAATGATTAATATTTCAGCCCTGATCTCCAGAAAGTATTATAGCTTTTGAGAAAGGGGCTAGATGTTCTTTTCTGTGTCCTGTCTAGCATACAGTGATATATTTTGAGTATTATCGTGGTTGAACATTTTTACATACGCACCAAAAACACTTATTTTTCTCATAATAATAATAATAATTGATCTTTATTTAAATAGCGCATTTTGTACATTAAATGTAGCTCAAAGTTCTTTACATTTACATTCGGTCTTACATTAAAATCAACAGAAAAGGATGATTAAAAACAGAGAGAGATAAATAAACAACAGGGGAGGATGAGATAAAAGATAAGAATAAAACAACAATTAATAAGAAGTCCAACAAATAAAAGTGGCACAAAATCCATAAACAGTGAGGGTCATATAAATAAAATAATAAAGCCGTTTAAACAAGGAATCGTTTTTTTTAAACAACAATAAAAATATAACAGTGGTTAAAATAAAAAGAATAAGTTAAAAGAACAGATAAAATAAATAAATGAACAATAAAAGCGTTTGGTCAGTTGTAAGTTTGATTAAAATGAGTATTTTAAGTTGTTTAAATGTCCTCTGAGCCTCTCCGGTGCTGTCTGGTCCAGTCTGGGTGCTCGGTGGACTGCTGTGGGCTGCTGTGGGCTGCTGTGCTGTCTGTGTTGATGACCGTAATCGAGCTCGTCTCTGACCCTTTCTGTGGCTTTTTCAGGGTGAAATGAGGTCACTGAGGGTTCTGAGGTCTCTGTTTGTTTGTATGTGTCTGAAGATTTCAGGACTCCTTCCAGTTCAGCAGCATGACCGGACATGTGTTGGTCTCGAGTTACTTTCCCATGAGCCTCAGCTCTGTAAGAAAAAAACACCTGAGAGAGAATGGAGGCTGCCGTGCGGTTTGGCTGGAGGTGTGAATCGTTCAGTGCTGGCTCTCATGGCGGCCTCGGTGTGACGCTGAGGCCAGGGGTCAGGAGGGTGTGAATATATTCGCACAGCGTCGTTAAAATGTACCGGAAACGTTTCAGATTCACTCTGAGATCATTTCACTGCAAATCACTTATTATTTTATTAAATATCTCGTTTTTCTTTAGAACTGCAGTTTAAACAAATATGAACCGATCCCACTGATTATAACTGTGTAATAACGTACACACTAAAAAAGACGGTTCTTCAGGGGTTCTTTAGTAAAGAGAATGATTCTATATAGAACCATGAACACTCACAGAACCCTTTACATGATTATAGGGTTCTTTGCATGGTGGAAGCGTTCTTCAGACTGATGGGCAATGTGTTGTATATGGTTCTGTATAGAACCTTTTTGTACGTAGCACCAAAAAGGGTTCTTCTATTGTTACAGGCTTGACATCACAACAGTAGAAGAACCATTTTTAGTGCTATGAAGTATTCTTTTCAAAAAGGTTCTTTATAGAACCATCTATAACACATCCCCCATCAATATGAAGAACCGTTTAGCCATGCAAAAGAACCGTTGAAGAACCAGACTTTTCAAGAGTCTACGTTCACATCAGTGTGGTCCCACTTATAACATTGAGGCACACGTGTTACTCTTAAAAAAGATGGTTCTTCAAGGGTTCTTTAGTAAAGACGGTGGTTCTATATTGAGCTATGAGCAAGGAAAGACTCTCCTGCTATCGAGGCAGCAGATATGACCAGCTGCCTCGTCCTCCAGACGTTCTTCTGCTCACAAACGCTAATGAAAGCACAACTTCTTGAGGCTGAAGCTGGCTTAGTATTCAAACTTTCTCGTTCCACCTTAAATGGTGCAGCAGTTATTATTAAAACGCCTGACCAGACTGTCACTGCTGCAACATTTAAGGTGGAACGGGAAGATCAGAACGAGAAGCTGCCTGGCAGCGCGAGTTATTTAGTCTTTAGCTGTCAACCTGATGTAAGTGTCAGTGGAGCTGCTTGTAGTCACTGTTTTAAATCAGACACAGATACAACACTCCGCTCCTCCCGACCGCAGACGGAGGTTTGCCAACAGGTTTTACCAGCGTTTTCGGGTCGACTGTAGCAACCGTAAACATTCAGGCATTTAGTCTGTGTTCACACTGCAGGCGATTCAGATTCGTTTCTCATATCAGATCTTTCGACTGTCTGCTCTGTTATCTGTGAGTGATCAGATCGGATTTGTGTGTCCAAACATCACCAGTCTATCTGCATGGGTTGCCGTGGTAACGACGTAGGCGTCAGTAACTATGTAGCTACGCTGGTGACGCTGATTCCAAACGTGGATGCAGGAGAGATGGAGGAGCATCATCTCTTCTAGAATCCCAGCACTTCATCACTCTGGACTCGACATCGTCGCTGTTTGTTGAGTTGCGAGTGACGAAAAAGACACTTTGAAATCCGATTTGAGCGTCCAGAGCGTCCAGACTGAGACACATCTGTACAAATCTGACTGGAGTCGCATTTCAAACAACCTACAAATGTGGTTTAGATCTGATTTGTGAAAATACATGTTTTTGCTGTTCAAACTACCAAAAATCAATCTGGATACGACAGAAATCAGATTCGGGCTGTCAGTCTGAACAAGGCCTTACTGAGCTTGTGACAACTTCCTGTGTAGAACATCACTCTCCATCTGCAGTTCACGCCACACGTCATTTAAAACAAGCTGTTCAGCTGGATCATCTGACACGAGGCAGCATGCAAATATGACGCAGTTACATCACAAATATGCTAATTACCACATGACTGGAAAAGGATGGCATGCCCCCTCCAGGTGAGGGGAGAGGAGCTGCCCCAGGTGGAGGAGTTTAGTATCTCCTGGTCTTGTTGACGAGTGATGTGAAGAGGGATGGTGAGATCGGCCGCAGGCTGGGACAGGCAGCAGCAGTAATGTGGTCACTGTACCGGACTGTAGTGGTGAAGAGGGAGCTGAGCCATAAGGCAGAGCTCTCTGTTTACCGGTCAGTCTACATCCCCACCCTCACCTGTGGTCATGAGCTGTGGGTAATGACCGAAAGAGTGAGATCACGATTACGAGCGGCGGAAATGAGTTTTCTCCGCAGGGTGGTGGGCTACGCCCTACTGACAGGGTGAGGAGGACGGAGTAGAGCAGCTACTCCTCCAGGGTCATCTGGGATTCTCTGCTACTGCGACTAGAGCTGAACGATTTTGGCAAAAATATCCGATTGTGATTTTTTTCAGACCAATATCGCGATTACGATTCAAACTGTGAATGTTTTAAACTGATCTATGGGCCCTTTTTTTTTGGCTAAGGCCACCAGGATATCACTGCTGTCGGAAGAAAACCTTGTATCTCCAGTTTTGTCGCTTTTCAGTTTTTGACATTCTGAAAATCCACGTTTCTCTTTACATTGTGTGAGAATTTCATGATGAATGGACCAAAATAAACGGCCCGAAATTACTTGGAAAAAAGTCTGGTTCCATTGACTTACATTGAAAGTAGAGTATGTTTTTTCCTTCTCCTGTAAAGTTACCGTTTTGGAGATACGAGGTTTTCTTCAGACAACAGTGCTATCCTTTTCTTGACTAAGAAGACCAGCATATCCTTTTTTTTTTACTTGCCAAAAGGCTGCCAGTTATTTGTGGTTGTGATGTCACAGCACACGGTTGTTTGGTTGCTGGAGAATGGAGAATTTGTAGTAGATGGTTCTTCATCTTCTTAATCTTTCTGCCCTAACTGCGACCCTATCTGGACTAAGCGAAAGATGATGACCACATGACGACATCGAGTGACATTTAGCGGGTTTTCAAACACGCTTTAGCTACTTTCTATTGAAAGTAGTCGGCTATACTGCCCTAACTTCAAAACTTCTTTATGATACATGATACAGATTACAATATTTGCTTTTTCTCGTAAAGCAAATTGGCTTTTAGAACTGATTCTGAAGCCGCGAAACCGCAGAGCGAGCTGACGATATGCTCAGAAAGGCTTGCTGTGATGTAATTTCTCACAACAGCGATATTGTACCGTGGTGTCACCCACCTCTACTGTAAATGTGTTGTAGGGTGTCTGGTTTGCAAGGAGAAATAGCTTAGCAGTTAAACTAATTACTTCCAGCACCATGTTTTAAAAGAGATGCTCGTTTTGATGCTAATTCATTATCACTTATACCCAGTGCTGGAATATATATGTGTATATATATATATATATATATATATATATATATATATATATATATATATATATATATATATATATATATATATATATATATACACACATATGTGTGAACATCAGTGTCTGACCTCACAAATGTTCTTTAGACTGAATGAGCACAAATTCCCACAGACTCTCCAACATCTTGTAGAAGCTTCCCAGAAGAGTGGAAGCTGTTAGAGCTGCAGAGGGGGACCAACTCCATATTAATGCCCATGGTTTTGGAATGGGACGTTCAACAAGCTCATATAGGTGTGATGGTAAGGTGTCCACATACTTTTGGCCATGTTGTGTAATATATAATGAGATGCGTACAGATTAATGCACATCCAGAGTGTGTTACACCCCCTGTAGTAGAGCAGATGGATGTTGTGATGGTTTAAAACTGGGGGAGGGGGAGAGAGAGGAAGATAAAGGAACAATAGGAGGGTCCGGCTGCTGCTGCCTCTGGCTGGGGCAAATAAATACACAATAACGCTATAGAGACTCTGCCAGCATGAATAAACAGCCTGCGCCAGTGAACCACGTCGCATATTATAAAGATTCAAAAAACGTTCTAAAATAAGCAAAACGTATCCTGTAATAGGGCTGCAGTGATCAGTCGACAAAAGAGATTAGACATTAATTATGGAAAAACGTCCATTCAAAAAGTGGTTTACTGAGCCACACAGTCACTCTGACAGACTGTAATACACTACAGGAAGCGTAGGGGGCGATGTGGCTTCTACTGTTTCATTTAAAAAGCCTCTATAATGTTCATATGATCCACACAGTCACTCTGACAGACTGTAATACACTATAGGAAGTGTAGGGGGCGATATGGCTTCTACTGTTTCATTTAAAAAGCCTCTATAATGTTCATATGATCCGCACAGTCACTCTGACAGACTGTAATACACTACAGGAAGCGTAGGGGGCGATATGGCTTCTACTGTTTCATTTAAAAAGCCTCTATAATGTTCATATGATCCGCACAGTCACTCTGACAGACTGTAATACACTACAGGAAGCGTAGGGGGCGATATGGCTTCTACTGTTTCATTTAAAAAGCTCTATAATGTTCATATGATCCGCACAGTCATTCTGACAGACTGTAATACACTACAGGAAGTGTAGGGGGCGATATGGCTTCTACTGTTTCATTTAAAAAGCTCTATAATGTTCATATGATCCACACAGTCATTCTGACAGACTGTAATACACTACAGGAAGTGTAGGGGGCGATATGGCTTCTACTGTTTCATTTAAAAAGCCTCTATAATGTTCATATGATCCACACAGTCACTCTGACAGACTGTAATACACTACAGGAAGTGTAGGGGGCGATATGGCTTCTACTGTTTCATTTAAAAAGCCTCTATAATGTTCATATGATCCACACAGTCACTCTGACAGACTGTAATACACTACAGGAAGCGTAGGGGGCGATATGGCTTCTACTGTTTCATTTAAAAAGCTCTATAATGTTCATATGATCCACACAGTCACTCTGACAGACTGTAATACACTACAGGAAGCGTAGGGGGCGATATGGCTTCTACTGTTTCATTTAAAAAGCTCTATAATGTTCATATGATCCACACAGTCATTCTGACAGACTGTAATACACTACAGGAAGTGTAGGGGGCGATATGGCTTCTACTGTTTCATTTAAAAAGCCTCTATAATGTTCATATGATCCGCACAGTCACTCTGACAGACTGTAATACACTACAGGAAGTGCAGGGGGCGATATGGCTCCTACTGTTTCACTTAAATAGCGCTCTAAACCAACTCAACTCATTTAAATATATCCGCCTTTTCAGCCTGGAACAGTTTCTCCCTGCTGACTCACAATGAAGTTTTTAGGAGTGTTTCAGTCTGGACTGTTTTTAGATGACGCACAATACAGGGCAGCCAATCAGAACAGAGCTCATTTGCATACATCGTAATGTCTCGTTAGCAGAAGCAGCCTGTTTAATTGTAAGGGTGAAGAGAGGCTGTAAACGGGTCATGTAGAAATGAATTATGATATATAAACCCTTTAAACAGCTCTGCTCGGCTTTGCTCCCTCATCAGCTAACGTTTGTGTAATTGTCACTTCTCTGGCTGACTCTCGGCTCCTGAGTCACGGGGAAAATCCAGCAATTACAGTTAAAAACAGCCCCAGCACATTCACTTTCACCAGCGTGGGACACAGAACAGGCAGTGTTCGCAGATCAGCTGCTGCTCCGAGTGTTTATAAGTGTAGAGGCAGTTGTACTGACTCAGTTATGTGTACTTGCATAATGGTTTTGATGGATTTCTGCTTTTCTGGGCTGTTTCAAATGTTCGTTTTGCTTCTGCTTGAGTGAGTAAAGTAATCCATTTCTCCTCAGTTCTGTCTGTCATTAATATTTAGTTCCTGATTCTCTTTAGGGGTTTAATTTCACTCGGTTGAGCTGGTTCAGCTCCTGTTCTTCTTTACGCTCACTTCACTTTGAGCTTTAGCGTTTTATTTGATTGATTGGTTCTTTTATTGTCACATGACAGTTGCGTCAAGATGCAGCCCAATTCCATAGTAGATTAATATACACAAACATACAGCGCACATGCAGTAAACAGTGTACAGTATTCAGCATTCGGTATCGTAAAAACATGAAAAGTTACACAGTAACTCGAACCACTTCAGGAGGCATTTGAGCCACGCTATAGCAACGTGAACACATCCGTCGCTCCGACACATTCAGCAGCTGGAACTCCTCCCAGTACAACTGAAACCCCTCCTACTGAGATCAAACCCCTCCCAGTACAACTGAAACTCCTCCTACTGTAATCAAAACTCCTCC
>NW_023494793.1:125000-132500 GCF_904425465.1 Colossoma macropomum | reverse complement strand
AGAACTGAACCCCAGCTGCTCAGCTCACAGCGTGACGTGTGTTCAGCTCATAAATTATACACAGAAGAAACTCAAAGGGCTTCGCTGATGTGATGTAAGAGGACTAATGCAGTACAGTGTAGCAGAGTTAATGTAAAGGAAAAGTCGTGCATTAATTAAATTAATGAAACGGTCCAGTTGTAAACAGAGCGGTTCAGAGCAGTTCAGAGTGGTTTGGTGTGAAACTCTCCGTTCTAGATAAACTTATATACTCCGACCTAGAAATCCGATTAAGAATTCTGATAAAGAGGCTGGATTTTAGCTCAGTAATCAGATTTCTCAGTGCATGTAGACTCTTACTCTGATTTCTTTCAGATTTCTCAGTCTGAGCATGCGTAAAAACGGACGGCGGTACCGGAAATAAGGGAGCAGCGTCGCCACGAGACGCAGCAAAACACTTTTGGAGCGACACTGAAGCCAAATACATGCTTGACAAAGTTATTTAAATATTCTTCATCTTCTAGATGATGTTTGTTCATATTTCCAGCTAAAGTGACTTGTTTTAAAAAAAAAAAGTTTTATGTTTACGTCACGTTTTGTTCTGTGAGTTTATTGGCCGGTTGTAAAGCAGAAATCTGATTACTGTCTGACTCATGTAGACCTGGAGTTTCCCTTTATCTGATTACTCAAGAGCATGAAAACACGCTGAACCAGTTACTGACACATTCTGATTTTCTGCAGTTATCGGATTATTAAACGCAAACACGCTGAACCGGTTACAGACACAATCTGATTCTCTGCAGTTATCGGATTATTAAACGTAAACACACTGAACCAGTTATGGACACAATCTGATTCTCTGCAGTTATCGGATTATTCAGCGTAAACTGGCTGAAACAGTTACGGACACAATCTGATTTTCTGCAGTTATCGGATTATTCAGCGTAAACACGCTGAACCGGTTACAGACACAATCTGATTCTCTGCAGTTATCGGATTATTAAACATAAACACGCTGAACCAGTTACAGACACAATCTGATTCTCTGCAGTTATCGGATTATAAAACGTAAACACGCTGAACCAGTTACAGACACAATCTGATTCTCTGCAGTTATCGGATTATTCAGCGTAAACAGGCTGAACCAGTTACGGACACAATCTGATTTTCTGCAGTTATCGGATTATTCAACGGAAACACGCTGAACCGGTTACAGACACAATCTGATTTTCTGCAGTTATCGGATTATTCAGCGTAAACAGGCTGAACCAGTTACAGACACAATCTGATTCTCTGTAGTTATCGGATTATTAAGCATAAACAGTCTGAACCAGTTACAGACACAATCTGATTCTCTGCAGTTATTGGATTATTCAGTGTAAACTGGCTGAACCAGTTACAGACACAATCTGATTTTCTGCAGTTATCGGATTATTAAGCTTAAACAGTCTGAACCGGTTACAGACACAATCTGATTCTCTGTAGTTATCGGATTATTCAGCGTAAACATGCTGAACCGGTTACAGACACAATCTGATTCTCTGCAGTTATCGGATTATTCAGCGTAAACACACTGAACTGGTTACAGACACAATCTGATTCTCTGTAGTTATCGGATTATTCAGCGTAAACATGCTGAACCGGTTACAGACACAATCTGATTTTCTGCAGTTATTGGATTATTCAGCGTAAACTGGCTGAACCAGTTACAGACACAATCTGATTTTCTGCAGTTATCGGATTATTAAACTTAAACAGTCTGAACCAGTTACAGACACAATCTGATTCTCTGCAGTTATTGGATTATTAAGTGTAAACTGGCTGAACCGGTTCCAGACACAGTCTATAGGTTCACTGGTGGTTCTGGATAGAAAATAAAATGTCTATATTTGTGTTGTAGTCATGGCGACCCCTGGTTCCTGTCACCACCCCTTCTTAAAAAATAATCCTAGAAACCATTAAAAGTGTCTGCTGGCTCCTGGTGCTGTCTGATAGTCAGTAATGGTACTCTGTGTTTTCCTGATGGGTTGGTATCACAGTGTACAGGACTGTAATCTAAATCACTGCACAGCGGTCAGCATAAAGACTCGGTCAGACAGCACTGAGTGAGGTAGAGCGGTCAGTCACATGAGCCGCTGGAGCTGGAGCGCTAACACTGGGTCAGTGTCTGGTGAAGCGGTTCATGTGCTGATTGTGATGAAGACGCTGTGTAGCGTGAGATTCACGCGGGGCCACATCCTGGACACACAGGTCTTCGTTAAAGGGACCGTATTCTGCACCCAACATATCTGAGATTAAGTCTACCTCAAAAAATTACATTATCGTTTTCCAACCTCTTTACCTTAGAATTCAACAGGCTTCTGTTACTGTGCCTTTAAGACTGAAATATGTAAATGAGCTCTGTTCTGATTGGCTGCCCTGTATTGAGCCTTTTTCAAAAAGCAGTCGGGGCTGAAACACTATAGCTTCAATGTGAATGGTGTAGGCTGAGTGGGCGGGGCTAAACTGCTGTAGCCTGAATGGGCGGGGCTAAACTGCTGTTTCCTGTGTAGTAGTTTGTGGATGTCTGAGTGGTGCTGTCTTCTGTAACAGCCAGCAGGTGGCAGTGTTTACTCTGACTGAGCCACAGACAGTGTGAATTGCAGTGAGCTCAGATTATGTAGTTTATTCGTTTACTGCACAGTTTAAAGCAGATGTCAGTGTTTTTCTTGTCCTCGCCTGTAAACTAACTCTCTCTCTCTCTCTCTCTCTCTCTCTACTCTCTCTCTCTCTGTCTGTCTGTCTCTCTACTCTCGCTCTCTCTCTGTCTCTCTCTCTCTGTACTCTCTCTCTCTCTGTACTCTCTCTCTCTCTCTGTCTGTCTCTCTACTCTCTCTCTCTCTCTGTCTGTCTCTCTACTCTCGCTCTCTCTCTGTCTGTCTCTCTCTCTCTCTCTCTCTCTCTCTCTCTCTCTCTCTCTCTCTCTCTCTGTCTGTCTGTCTGTCTGTCTGTCTGTCTCTCTCTCTCTCTCTCTCTCTCTGTACACTCTCTCTCTCTCTCTGTCTCTCTCCCTCTGAGCTGTCTGACAGTGATGTGGAGTGTTTGTGAGTGTTAGTGGTTTGTAATAGTGACTCTGTGGTCAGTGTGTTGTGTGTAAACTCAGAACAGCAGGCGGTTTATTTACCGTCCAGCTCAGCTCTGACTCAGCTCTGTTATCTCTACTGTAGAATCAAACAGCAGCTTTTTGTTTAGAAATAACATAACGGGGCAGTTTGAGTCATTTCAGATCATGTCTGCTGGTCCGTTCATCATGACCTGTTCAGACAGTGTGAAGAGTGGGATTTTCAAATGATGGATGGATGAGTGAAGGAATGAATGGAATGAAATGAAGCTCTGCTGTGGTGATGATATAGATTACAAAACAAAAAATTACTGTGGCATCAGAAAATGAAGAGGTGGTTGTTGTTGTTGTTGTTGTTGTTGTTCTTCTTCTTCTTCTTCTTCTTCTTCTTCTTCTACTTCTTCTTCTTCTTCTCATTATTATTATTTATGATATTTTTAGTTTGTAGAGTAACACAACAGTAGAAAGAGTCACACCTTTAACACATGACTCAAGAAATGACGTAATGGACTGCAGATTTTTAAAAAGGGTCACTTCGTCGGAACAGGCAAGAACACAGTGGGAACATAATGGTAAATTTAAAGGGGAATTCCACCCATTTTTTTCAGAATTTCTGCATAATTAAAAGGTTAAGATGTAATCAGAGCGGTTCAGAGTGGTTTGGTGTGAAACGCTCCGTTCTAGAGAAACTTACAGTCAGAACTGCTTACAGTGGTGGTGATAGGAACCAGACGTCCACCTCTAAAAGCTCCCTCACAGAAAGTTCCTACATGAAATGGTTATGAATTCACTGCCTGTTTTCTGAGCATATTTTGGTTCTGAAATGGATTAATCTCGTCAGTAGATGTAATATTTCTCACGTTCAGATTGTTTAGCTTATTATATCATTTCACTAATTTCTAGACAATGTCTACTTGTTTTGCATCATTTCTTATAAAAGTGGCAGATATTTTTGTTAGTTTTGATATTTCAGAGAAAACAGTCAATATAGCAATAACAGACAATATAGTGAGATATTCTACTTGATAAAATCACCTACATTTCTGGAAATGAGTTAAATGATCTTATAATAAGCTGAACAACCTCAACATGAGAAATATTAGACACACTGACTAGATTTAAGATCATTTCTCTCCCTTTTTTGCAGTGTATTTATGGTGGAGGGGTTCATGTATGACACTGTGAGGCCAAAGAAAAGTTATCATTTCTATTATTTCAGATTTTCCACTATTTTCCATCATCAACATTCCATATAAACTCAGAAGACTCGTGTAGGTTCACTGGTGGTTCTGGATAGTAAATAAAATGTCTATATTTGTGTTGTAGTCATGGCGACCCCTGGTTCCTATCACCACCACTGAAAAGACATTTGAACCATTTCACACCAAACCACTCTGAATTACTCTGTTTACACCTAAAATCACTGAATTATGGGGAATTCTGAAGAATTGGTGGAGTTTCCCTCTGAAGGTGCTGTGTTTGGTGTCACTGTATTCACTGTAAATCTCCTCTTTCCATCTCTGACAGCAGCGGCCAGCGAATCGGCCCAAACCCAAGATGGCGGCCCCGTCCACACCGGCTGCGGCCACAGCGTCGTCCTCGACGTCGTCCACGCCGGCGGCGGTGAAGCTGCCGTCCAATCGGAGCTCGTCGGGGGCGCGGCGGCGGCGCACGCGGTGCAGGAAGTGCGAGGCGTGCGTGCGGACGGAGTGCGGAGAGTGCCACTTCTGTAAAGACATGAAGAAGTTCGGCGGGCCGGGACGCATGAAGCAGTCCTGCATTATGAGGCAGTGCATCGCTGTAAGACCCCCAAACACCCTCACAGTGCAGGGGCATGACGCACAGTCGTGTGAAGAAGTCTGGGCACCCCAGGCCAGTGTAAATAAGTTAAACCTCCTCCACAGAGACTCACTGCTGCACACTGTAGTACACAGTTACTGTTTATTTGACAAATTTACCACATTAAGGAGGAGAAATGGAACTCAAGATGTGGCCTGTGCCCGTTTTATGTCTTGTTTTGTGTGTTAAACTCAGGAAATAAAGAGAAGATGTGCAGAAAATGGCGTATTTAAGTGGGTCTCTGTAGAGGATGAACTTATTATCTTAGAAAATCAACAAAATGTAATTTAAAACTATCACATATGACTCTGTGTGTAAATATGCTGTTTTTTCTGACATCACAAGATGGAATTTTTTTACTGGATTTAAAAAAGATGAGGGCAAAATAAAACATAATGTGACCTGTGCAAAAGTTATGGCACCTATATTTTGGTATTTTTTTCGAATAAATAAAAAATTGTGCACATAAATGTGCAGAAAAAAGTCATATTTAATGGTGCCTTTAAGGCTGATGTATGTAAATGAGCTCTGCTCTGATTGGCTACTTTTATTCTGAAAAATCAGTCGAGGCTGAAATGCTCCATATAACTTCATTGTAAAGGCGGAGCTAAACTGCAGTAGGCTGAATAGGCAGATATGAGGAATTGTGTTGATTTTTGTGACATCACAAAAATGATTCCAAACAGCCTGTTTTTTTTCAGTTTTTCATATTTGGACTGTTTGAACTGGGAGGGTAAAGGTACATTTCTGAACTTGCTACGTACTACATCAAACTCTTATTACAGAAATGAGTTTTTCCTTGATACGGGCCCTTTAATAACTCATTACATTGATGTAGTGTACCAGAATTCCATCTTAATAACTCAGTAATACGAGTTAATAAGTCACAACGTTAAGAAAATAAATAAGTAGTTTTTTCCTATATGACTGGCTACATCTGATTTATGTAATATTAAAATGTTTATGTTTATGTTTTACAATAATAGTGTAATATTTGAGATTAAAGAGCTTGTATGCGTGCGTTTCTGCAGCCTGTGCTGCCTCACACAGCGGTGTGTGTGGTGTGTGGAGAGGCCGGTAAGGAGGACACGCTGGACGATGAGGAGGAGAAGTTTAACGCCATGCTGATGGAGTGCTCCATCTGCAACGAGATCGTCCACCCCAACTGCCTAAAGGTCAGAACAGATAACCCTGGAATAGCCAACTCACGGTTATGAGCACACACTGATTAATATATATGTTTAATGTATTTTTGAAATAATTTGCTACATATATATCAGTTACTATTTCGGTTTGTGGTAGAAAACAGTTTCAACAGTTTATGCATCTTTTAGATCAGAACATCAGTCAAGATCATAGACTATAGGATATTGTTTGCGCTGAGGACAGAAGGACATGCCCTCCCAATTTTCAAAATCCAATTTTTTTGCCTTCCACTGTTAAAGTGCTCCAAAGTTGTGGTGAAGTCTGTAATAGTGAGGCGTTCTCTTACTGCCCGTAATCCAGATTATAGGAATTATAACATGGACTGATGGATAAACCTCCTCCAAAATACAGATACACCTCTAATATACAGATCAGGTTCACTGTTTCCATGGTTACAGTACAGCAGTGGTCACCAGCCCTCCTCCTGGAGATCTACTTTCCTGCAGAGTTTAGTTCCAACCTGCGTCTAACATGCTGTCCCACCACTCAGGTAGCACTAGTGCTCTGATCCAGCCAATCAGGGTCGTCTGACGTGGTTAATTAGCTGAGGCAGGTGTGGCAGATTACAGCTGGAACTGAACTTTGTAGGAAAGTAGATGTCCAGGACAAGGGTTGGTGACCACTGCACTACAGCCAAGTCCATACGTCACACCGACGTCTATAGTTAATTTACACCGACGTCTGTGGTGACACTAAACGTTTCCATGGTTACAGTATTCCCATTTCTGTGGTTATACTACACAGGTTTCCATGGTTACAGTGTTCCCATTTCCATGGTTACACCACACACATTTTCATAGTTATAATATTCCCATTTCTGTGGTTACGCTACACTTGTTTCCATGGTTACAGCATTCCCATTTATGTGGTCATGCTACACGCATTTCCTCGATTACAATATTCCCATATCTGTGGTTATGCTACACACGTTTCCATGGTTACAATGTTCCTAATTCCGTGGTTGCTCTTCTCACGTTTCCATGGTTACAGCATTCCCATTTATGTGGTTCCACTACCCACGTTTCCATAGTTACAATAGTACGATTTCTGTGATCACACTATACACCTTTCCAGAGTTCCAGTATTCCCATTTCCATGTTTTTTGGTCTGAGATATCCTAATGGACTTGAGACAGTTTACACACAGGTGTCCAAACCTGAGAAACGAGGGAGAAAACGAGCCTAAACCAGTATTGATCTCTGTTCAGAGGTGATCAGTGCTCAGTGTGAGTTACTGTGTGGGCTGGTGTGGTACGAGCACAGGCAGCGCTAACGCTAACGCTAACGTCCTGTTCCTCTTTCACTCGGTTTTTGTGGTGATGAAGAGCAGAGTTGAACAGCGCCCTCACTCACTTCTCTCACTCTTCCCCTTTCTCA
>NW_023494793.1:97500-122500 GCF_904425465.1 Colossoma macropomum | reverse complement strand
AGTGAATGATGTAACACAGAACTCTATTACACTACACTGATGGGTAATTCAGCATTTATAACACCCTCAGTTGTCCAGTAATTACAGAAACGATCAAGTTCGTTAACACTGTAAACTGTGAGTCTGTCCGTGTGTCTGTCCTCCGTCTGATCTCGCTCTGTAAATGTGCAACTCTAGATACGTTATTATATATCAGGATAATCAGCACTGCTGGGTAATTGGGGTATTTTCCTGGTATTAGTATTGTACTGGATAATTAAAGGGCCCATATATATTTGTGTGGTTTTATGAACAGAAATGAGTTATAATTAATTTATTGGCCATTTTCTAGCTTCTCTTAATGCTTTAGTATTAAACAGGCTGTTTTTCGTTGCTGTGCCTTTAAGACTGTTATGTAAATGAGCTCTGTTCTGATTGGCTGCCCTGTACTGTAAACCACATTTGATTTAAAAAGGAGGAAATTTGGTTTTCCCAGGATATGGGCTCTGTAGTGCTGTGTAGTAGTGACCTGAATTTTCCTCATTTGTCATTTTTAAATGGTCACGTAGAAATTATAACTATATTAATAACTTTTTTGGTACATAAATCCACACAAACGTTATAAAGGAAGCTTTAAAATGCAAATTAAATGAAATAAAGTGTAAGAACTGTCGAATATGGGCCCTTTAATGCCGATAATAACATGCATAAGGTATAAAGTGGTCTCGTATGTTTTCTTGCTGCCCTCTTGGCCTGTAAGCAAAAACGTGGCCCAGGCTTTAAGTACGCTTCCAACCTGCCGGGGTCGCTGCTACGGGAACAGAAGACCAGCCGGGACCCTCGGGACGAGGCGGACCCCGCCGCAGCCCGAAGGAAGAGCGAGAGGGACGAGACCCCCAGACTGAACGCAGAGGACCTGCCCACCCGTCTGCCCCCCCAGTTGACCCCAAGAGAGCTGCCCAGACCGCGGCCAGACATACCGAACTTCCTCAGGAAGAAGAAAAAATTGTTTGATGATGACGAAGAGGAAGAGGACGCCAGCGCTAAAAAGAAGGTAAACGTAGCAGTGTCCACTCATGGGCCACTTTATCAGAAACACCCCCACCTGCTTCCACTCGCTGGCCACTTTATTAGTAACACCCCCACCTGCTTCCATTCAGTGGCCACTTTATTAGAAACACCCCCACCTGCTTCCATTCAGTGGCCACTTTATTAGAAACAACCCCACCTGCTTCCATTTACTGGCCACTTTATTAGAAACACCCCCACCTGCTTCCATTTACTGGCCACTTTATTAGAAACAACCCCTCCTACTTCCACTCACTGGCCACTTTATTAGAAACACCCCCACCTGCTTTCACTCGCTGGCCACTTTATTAGAAACAACCCCACCTGCTTCCACTCACTGGCCACTTTATTAGAAACACCCTTACCCACTTTCACTCGCTGGCCACTTTATTAGAAACACCCCCACCTGCTTTCACTCGCTGGCCACTTTATTAGAAACACCCCCACCTGCTTTCACTCGCTGGCCACTTTATTAGAAACACCCCTACCTACTTTCACTCGCCAGCCACTTTATTAGAAACAACCCCACCTGCTTCCGTTTACTGGCCACTTTATTAGAAACACCCCTACCCACTTCCACTCGCCAGCCACTTTATTAGAATTTTTTGCATATTTAAATATTTAAATAATTTTATGTGTTATCCTAACGATGTGCCGTGACGCTCCGTCCAGCTGAAGAAGCCGTGGAAGCCTGAGGATCCGTTAGTTCCTAAAGCTCCTCAGATGAAGACTGAGGAGGAGGAGGCGTCTGAGCAGGAGGAGGAGCGAGAGGAGGAGAGTAAACGGCCTGTGCTTAAGAAGGAGTTCGGCTCAGAGAGGAAGCAGGAGGAGCTGGAGCAGGAGGAAGAGGAGGAGGATGAAGATGGGGCGGTCCGGCGGGCTCGGGACCGAAGCCCGATGCTAAAGAGCCTCTCGGCTTCGGTGGAAAGCGACGCGTCCCGCTGCAGCTCGCCCAGAGCCGGACCCAGCAGCGAGGGCAGCGAGACCCAGGAGAGGGCACCGAGGTACGGCTGGACAATATAATCTGAGATTTATATCATAATACTCACCACTGTCCAGATAATAACAATATTATATCATGATGCAAAAAAAAAGATTTATTATTATAATTAGTAGTTGTAGTAGTTGCTGTAGTAGCAGTGATGATGATAAAATTTATAATAATTTATAAAAAAAAATAATTATTAAAAATAATTTTATTTTTTAAGCCCTTTAGCATAAATATATGAAATGTTTTTTTTTTCTAAAGGGGATGTCTTTACAGTGGTGGTGATGGGAACCAGGGGTCGCCATGACTACAACACAGATATAGACATTTTATTTACTATCCAGAACCACCAGTGAACCTACACGAGTCTTCTGAGTTTATATGGAATGTTGATGATGGAAAATAGTGGAAAATCTGAAATTATACGTTTTCTTTGGGGACTATTTTGCCTCACAGCGCCCTGCATGTATCCCTCCACCATGAATGGAGTTTAAGTTCTCAAAACTATCATAAAACAGTGTCTCAGTCATCAGGCAGTGAATTCATAACCATTTCATGTAGGAACTTTCTGTGAGGGAGCTTTTAGAGGTGGACGTCTGGTTCCTATCACCACCACTGTGAACAGTTCTGACTCGATAAGTTTATCTAGAACAGAGCGTTTCACACCAAACCACTCTGAACGACAAAAACTCCCCAGTGTGCACCACATTTCTTCAATCATTTTAGAACGTTAAAGTAAGGGTAAGGGCAGCTGAAGTGTCCAAAGAAAAAAATGATATTAAAATTATTATTATTATTATTATTATTATTATTATTCACATTTATACCATAACGTATCGTGTTCCAGTCGTGCTCGAGCACGGAGAACCCGCCGCAGGCCACAAAACCAGCAGCTCAGCGCAGAACTCAGCAAGCAGCTGAACCTGGAGATCCGGCGGACAGAACATTCGCTCGCCAATGAGAACCAGCAGCCGCTCAAGAGCGAGCCTGAGGACAGCGAGAACGAGGAACCCAAAAGAAACTTCCGCAACGGGACAATAGGAGGCGACGTCGGGGGAGAACGGACGCACCTGCGGTAAGACTGTTTATTAATCGTTATTAGGGGGCAGGATCGGGAGGGTACTTCAACAGTGCATTCCAGCACTGATCACTGATTAGCTGTAAATGATCTGTAACATAATCCAAAGGGTTACTTTCCCTCGCTTTCGGATTTTTGTGCTTTTAAAGTCACACGGCCTCTGATTGGGCGACATGTCGAGAACACGGCCTCTGATTGGGAGATGTGTCAGGAACACGGCCTCTGATTGGGCTACATGTCGGGAACAGGCTGCCCAATCAGAGGCTTTGTTCTCGACATTTCGACAGCACAACGCTACCCTTCAGAGCAAAATAAATCTCTGGCATGCAGTGTTTCCGAGATATTTATTATTATTATTATTATTATTATTATTATTATTATTCCAAGTTGGGAACAGGTTGGGAACACAGCCTCTGATTGGGTGACATGATGGGAACACAGCCTCTGATTGGGCGACAAGTTGGGAACAGGTTGGGAACACGGCCTCTGACTGGGCGATGAGTTGGGAACACAGCCTCTGACTGGGCGTTGAGTTGGGAACACGACCTCTGACTGGGCGATGAGTTGGGAACACGACCTCTGATTGGGCGATGAGTTGGGAACACGGCCTCTGACTGGGCGATGAGTTGGGAGCACGGCCTCTGACTGGGCGATGAGTTGGGAACACGGCCTCTGACTGGGCGATGAGTTGAGAACATTACTCTTTGGTTCCATGTGGTTCTCCCTCGTGTACGTCAATGTTAGCTGTAGGTTGTTGTTCAGCAACAAACGCAAATCTTCTAATACAAAAAAACGTTAAATTCAGATGTAATTGTGAAATCGCGGCAGAGCTCAGTTCTGCCAATAAAAGTAAAACACTAAAATTTCTGTAGGTGGGCTGAATTACCATGTCATGAACCGCTGCTCGTGAGGGGCTTGTCCTGCAGACTTCTCTGCCTTCGGCCACTTCTCAAAATAAAAACAAATCTACACAGCTCATTTATTATTGTGAAATAGGTGCTCATTTTCTGTCGTTTTCTAACAAAAACATCCGAGAAAGGTATTTTTCACTGTGCTGCTGCTGTGTAAATACATTGGTTAATCGACCTGAATGGAATTGTGGTGCAGCTCTTAATGCGTTTAATCATTTCCTGTAGAATCATCACCAAATCAACTCACTGTGATGTTTTGTCTGACAGTGTTATGTTGTTGCGTGTCTGCAGGTCTAACCTGCGCGCGAGGGAGATGAACGGGACGGCCTGGGAGCTTCGCCACTTCTACCCGTCTCAGATCACCCCGCTGGGCTTCAACCGCAGTGCCCCCGTCCTGCGGCCGCCGCCCACCAGATCCCCTCCGAAATGCGTCCAGATGGAGCGCCACGTCATCCGCCCGCCGCCCATCTGCCCTCCTCCTGATAGGCTGCCTCTGGCCGATGGGCGGAGCCACGTGGCTCAGAGAGAAGCCTGGATGGCCATCTTCAGCCACCTGAGCCACCGAGAGCTGTGTGTGTGCATGAGGGTCTGCAGGACCTGGAACCGCTGGTGAGGATCAGAGCTTTAGAGACCAAAATCAGTTTTACACAGCTTTAATCAGCATAGCTAAAAAACGCCACAGCAGGAGGTGTATTTTATCCAGTTCTGCAGGTTTTTCATCTCCATATTTCTACTAGAAATAGTTTGACTGGTGTGTTCAATATGATACCAAATTCATTAAGTGATACTAAAAGTTTTATTCCATTAAACCCCGCTAATATTTTAAACTGAACTCATTCAGAGTGGTTTGGTGTGAAATGGTTCTTTACAGTGGTGGTGATAGGAACCAGGGGTCGCCATGACTACAACACAAATATAGACATTTTATTTACTATCCAGAACCACCAGTGAACCTACACGAGTCTTCTGAGTTTATATGGAATGTTGATGATGGAAAATAGTGGAAAATCTGAAATAATATGTTTTCTTTGGGGACTATTTTGCCTCACAGCGCCCTGCATGTATCCCTCCACCATGAATGGAGTTTAAGTTCTCTAAACTATCATAAAACAGTGTCTCAGTCATCAGGCAGTGAATTCATAACCATTTCATGTAGGAACTTTCTGTGAGGGAGCTTTTAGAGGTGGACGTCTGGTTCCTATCAGCACCACTGTGAACAGTTCTGACTCGGTAAGTTTATCTAGAACAGAGCGTTTCACACCAAACCACTCTGAATGACTCTGATAACATATTAAACGTTTAATTTTGCTGAGATTTTGAAAAATAGTAATATTTCTGTTTCCTTCACTGGACTAAACAGATTAGGACCTCTAACCAAACAGATGATACAGCTCTACACTTTTCTTTAGCTGTTTTGAAACTTTCGTGACTATTTTTGGACGTTTTGACTCCTCCCTCTGACATACTGTATTAGCAACAGTGTAATCAGGTCTATTAGACATTATTGAACATCCCCACATGCTTCGAGACCCTGATTTAGGCCTGCAGTTAGCACCAGGGCTAAACCTAAGGAAGCGCCTTTCATACACTGAACTGATTGCCTCTATTTAGGGAAGAAGGGGAAACTGGGGGAATTGGATCTGAACTATTTCTTTAACTGTAGTTGCTTGTCTTTGTTGTTGATATTTAATATGATATTTAACTGATGTGAGAGACGTGTTTATGACTCATTCTGTCACTTATTAAAGTTCATCGTGACTCAGTCGGCGTGTTTGTGTGTGTGTAGGTGCTGCGATAAGCGTCTGTGGACTAAAATCGATCTGAGCCGCTGTAAGTCGATCACGCCGCTGATGCTGAGCGGAATAATCCGCAGGCAGCCCATCACGCTGGACCTCAGCTGGACCAACATCTCCAAAAAGCAGCTCAGCTGGCTCATCAACAGGCTGCCAGGTCAGTGAGGGGGTTCTGCACATGAACGTGGACCATCAGAAGTTTTGGGACACTTTTAAATTTGAGTTGTGTTGCTGTTACACTGTACAAATATCATGTCTGTAAGTGAAAAGCTCCTAAATCTAGTCAGCATATCTAATATTTCTCATTATGAGTTTGTCATATGAGTATTGTCGGATTATTTACCCTATTTTTAGACTTTACACTGCAAACAATGATATCTTAACAAGAGAAATCATCTTAAACTAATAAGACTATCTAATATTTCTCATTTTGAGATGGTTGTATGAGTATTGCAAGATCATATGACTTATTTCTAGTTGGTTTTTACTTATATTGAGTAATTTTATTGAGTAAAATGATCTCACTGTACTGGCAGATAATTTAGCTGGTTTATTTCAAGCTCAGTTCTCAAAACAAGGAAGATTATCTGCCAATATAGTGAGATAATTCCTAATACACTTACTCAGTACAAGTAAAAAGATCTAGTTAAACAATCTTATTATAAACTGACAGTAATATCAACATGAGGAATATTAGATATCAACTATATTTAAGACAATCTAACCTGCCAAGATATTTTAAGTCACTTTATCTGGAGAAGGTGTTGTGTTTTATTAGCAGACACGTTTGTTTGCTTTAAGAATTAATGCTTAAAATAAACAAAATGACCTGCCAGTGAAATTAGACACTTTCACCAGATAAAAGCACTTCAAATAAAAATATCTAAAAATAACTTTAATAATCTAAAAATCTATAAAAATAATAATGTTATATATTGAAATGTAATGTAAATATAAATATATAATAAAATCTATAATATAAATTAATATAATAATCCAGTAATAAAACATAATGAACCATTAGATCTACATTTACTAGATTTGATAGTTTGACTTGCCAGTTTCTTTTTAATGTAAGTGATAAAAGCCTCCCTGTGCAGGTTTATTTTATCATAAAGCTTTTATCATTTCTCGTGTCTCAGAGAAGCTCACGCTGTCCTTCACCCTCCCAGCCTGGTAGCATCGAGAAATAGATGATCAAAAAAATAATCGGTTGCATTAAGTTTAACACTTTGGGGGAAAAAATAAAAAGTTATGGCACATTTTTAAATTTAAACTTAGCAAAATCAATAGAAATTGAGCACTAAAGTTTTCAGAAAATGCCATATTTATGATGTTCTGACTTAGAAAAACAGCAGCCGAACATAATTTGATCAGGAAATGTTCAAAGCGTTCAAACTCTCTCCGGGTTTGTAGGTCTGCGGGTGTTACTCCTGTCCGGCTGTTCGTGGGCGGCGGTTTCGGCTCTCTGCACCTCCTCCTGCCCGCTGCTCCGCACGCTCGACCTGCAGTGGGTCGAGGGCCTCAAAGACCCCCAGATGAGGGACCTCCTGTCGCCCCCTACAGACAACAGACCAGGTAAACCACACATGATTTATCTTACCCTGATTTATTCTGGTGGTCCACTGTTTTGTCAGCGGTCTATAATTGTAATTTTGACCTTCATGTGGTTTTATGCCGGACTGGTGCTGTAAAAGTGCCAAGTCTTGTAGCGCAAGTTCAGATTTTAAGATAAAAACTATATTAAATGCTCCAAATCTCAGAAAGTGGAACAGAATGTTAAAAAAACAACAGCAACACAAAGTTATTGTTGTATTTTAATGTTCAAGTTGTGAATTAATTTAGTCTATAATACATCTGCGTGACCTAAACCTAAAGGTAAGACTCTCAGTATTTAAATATATATCATTGTTAGCGATGAGTATCGAGAACCGATGCTAAGTTTTCTGACTGCTCAGTACTGAAATGTCGATAAGCTCCTGGGGAAACGCTGCTGCTGTCGGTATTAATGTAACATTAATTCATTCTACCTTGGAGGCATTTTTAAATGGTTGGTGCTAGATTGGTTCAGTAGGGGGCGCTCTGCTCCGTGTGACCAAAGCCCTGCATGCCTCTGATTACCGTTTATCTGCGCTCTCCGTCACGACCGAAAGGGTAAAAAAGAGAAAATGTAACTGTAATGCAGCCAAAGGAAAATCAGTCTAGAGGTCTAGAAACAGGGTGAGTCATATAACAATGTCCTGCTGGTGTTTACACCCAACTACAGCTTTACTCGCTGCAAAAACAGTATGTTGTCAAGTGAAATCATCTTAAATCTAGTCGATAAATCTAATATTTCTCCTGTTGAGATGGTTGTAAGCTTAATTTTAAGATTATTTACTTTATTTCTGGACATTATTTACTTGTTTTAAGTACTTTTTTTTAATTATCTCACTGTATTGGCAGATAATTTTGCTTGTTTTAAGTCCTGAAAATGTGCTTGAAACCAGCAAAATTATCTGCCAGTATAGTGAGATAATTGTGTAGAAATAAGCTAAATAATCTTATAATAAGTGCACAGCCATCTTAGAATTTTAAGATTTAAGATCATTTCGCTTGACAAGATACTGTTTGCAGTGTGTAAAGCTGTATTTGTGTGTAAACACCAGCAGGACATTGTTATATGAGCACTGAGATGATTCACCCTGTTTCTAGACTTATTTTAAGTCCTTTCATTTGGTGAAAGCGTCTTATTCCATTAGCACACAGTTTCACTTGCTTTAGGAAAATAATGCTTAAAATAAACAAAATGATCTGTCAGTGGAAAAAGACACTTTCACCAGATAAAAAGCACTTCAGTCAATTAAAAATGTCTAAAAATAACTAGAATAATCTAAAAATAAACCTAAGTAAAAAATAAGGAATAAATGTATTATACATAGAAATAAAATGTAAATATAAATATATTATAAATATAAAATGTATACACATAAATAAGCTAACAATGAAAAAATAATAAATGAAACAAATAAAACAAGCTTTAGCTGCTGCACCTGTGTCCTCACTGTGTCCACGCTGCAGTGTCCCGGTGTTGTGATAAATTGTCCTGCTGTGTTAAAATGTCCTACCGCAGCACTTATTTACAGGTAGCTCCCTACATTAAACTCTAGGCAGGATATTTTGATTTTGCTTAAATCATCTTGTCAAAAATGCTGCCAGAAATAAAACTACAAAGCTGAAGTCAGCTTGTTTGAATTTTCCCGTTCCACCTTAAACGGTGCAGCTGCTGCCTCAGGCACTTAATAACTAGATAGATGGTCTTAGATGATCCTTGCTGGACTTCAAAAATACTTACGAACAGAAATATCCAGATCTTTATGATCAGCTGGAGCAAAAAAGCATAACAGAGAAACTAATACAACAAGATATAAAAGTACTTTATAGAGCTGTAAAGGAGTGGAATTCCCTGTTGGTCTCACTGCTCAGGGGTAAAATGATGTTTAAAAAGCGAATAAAAAGAGACTTTAACAATTTAAAGATCCGTTAGGTTGATCGGTCTTGGAATAGTTGGAATAACACCATGTTGGAGTTTCATGGTGGGCTGGGATGTAGATACTTACTGGAATAGAGTCGGCTAAGGTCTTTGTGAGACATAGACCCAACACTGTTTCTTATTATTGCCCCTTGGAACTGAGTTACAGGGCAGTGGTTGAAATCTTCCCTCTGAAATGGGACCCTCAAATAAAAAGAGCATCACTTCATTAACAGCTACCAGTGCTGCTCTGTAGGCGACCCTGCCAGTCTGCAGTGACAGCAGAGGAGGGTAAAGTTCAGCTCCTCACTGCTGGGCTTTAGTTACATTTAGGGCATCATATGCCTTCAAAGAGGGGGGCAATTATTTATTATCACCCACCCCTAATTCTTCAGTGATATGAAGCTGAAGTCAGAGATTCACCAGATTCTTGTTCGAATTTTCTGTTCCACCTTAAATGGTGCAGCAGTTACATTCTGGTGCTTTAGGCATCAGAACTGCTGGACTATTTAAGGTGGAACGGGAAAGTTAGCTAGCTAGCCACCGAGACATTAGCATAATAATAGGGATTTTTTAAGCTTGTTATGAAGAAAACGACCATATTACACTGAAATGGCAGTAAACTAAGATAAAACAATGGGTACCATAACTTTTTAGCAGAGACACATTCTTTTTTCTGTTTGGAGTCTCTGAAAATCTCTGTTTGGAGGGTCATGTAGCCCCAACACTTCACCCCACCCCTCTATCTCAACAAGAATCGGGACCCCCTACTAGAACACGCAATAGGGCAGTAGGGCTGAGGGGTAGGGGCGAGGGGTGAAATGGGACTGGGCCCAAATTCTATTGTTATTTTATGTTTTGAATTATCTTACTATGATATTTTTTTTTTTCATGTGTTTTGTTTTCTCTCATTTTCTTTCTGTTTTTCTTTTATTTGTTTTACCCGACTCTTCTCGTTGATTGTTATTGCACTATTTTGTAATGCACAGCTTGTTGACTGGACCCCAGAAGAAATAGCAGCCCGTTAAAACTGCGGGTGGGATAGTTTGATAGTCTGAATGTCTTTATCAGAAAATGTTTCCAGCATTAAAAGAACGCAGTGGGCAGTAAATGGTGCGCATGTGTTCCCGCAGGTCAGATGGACACGCGCAGTAAGCTGAGGAACGTTCTGGATCTGCGTCTGGCCGGTCTGGACGTCACAGACAGCTCCCTGCGCCTCATCATTAAGAACATGCCCCTGCTGGCCCGGCTGGACCTCAGCTACTGCAACCACATCAACGACCAGTCGGTCAACCTGCTGACCGCAGCGGGGACGACGACCCGCGACTCGCTCACCGACATCAACCTGTCAGGTACACACAGAAACACACCTGGACTCAGGGTTTCAACTAAATTCTGCTGTAGAAGCTCAGTAAACAAAAAGACTGACCGTTTGAGCGGTCAGATCATTTTTATTCACAAGAAGTCGCACAATTGTACTATTTAACCCTGTTTTATTTCCATTGAGGTCTAATTATGACATTGGTTTAGTTTTATGTACCAAAAAACAATAATTTGCATGACCATCAGCCTCTCCTTTAGCAGCTTGTTTCCATCAGACTGACTTTTAGCAATAATGACGTTAAGACTGATGTATGTAAATGAGCTCTGTACTGATTGGCTGTGCCTCATTCGGAAAGCAGTTCACGCTGAAACACTCCTTATAACTTCAGTGTAAATGGTCGAGGCTAAACAGCTGGAGGCTGAATAAGCAGACAGGCAAATGTGCTTATGACATCACAAAAACAATGACTTCAGACCTGGTTTTCCAGTTTAGGTTCCATAAATGGAGCTCTGTGTACCAAAAGCTTTTTTCCATCAGACTAACTTTTAGCGATAAGTGTAATGACCTCATTTCCTGTTTAAAAAAAATGCATTTCAAAAGTTTCCAAAGTTTGTGTATCTTTGCCCCCCCCGACGTCCCCATAACCCACTCATAAGGACCTTCTGTTTTAAGATATTTTATTTTTCTCCCTTTTCTTTTATGCTTCCCTGTAAGAATTTCAGGTATTAACAATTTACCTGCAAAAAATTTAAAATATATTTAGTCAATCATAAAATATTACTAACAATTTCTGTTTACGTGGCCTTCATTGACAAACCTTAAAGCACTGAAACCTTTTTTTGCAGTAAAGGAAACATAGCTACTGTTAGCTTAGTGCTAACATATTACTAGAAACCCCATAGGGGCGCTAGCAGAAACGAGCATTTCCACAGAGGTCGTTGTTTCCTCGTTTATGGGCCGAACTGAGGGCTCAGCTCTGATAATCACGGTTCTCCGCTGATATCTCTGCCCTGATGTGCTGTTCTCTCTCCGTCCTGCAGTGTGTAACCGGGTGACGGATCAGTCTCTGACGTACTTTAAGCGCTGCGGGAGCATCTGTAGGATCGACCTGCGCTTCTGTAAGCAGGTGAGCCGGCAGGCGTGCGAGCGCTTCATCGCAGAGATGTCGGTCAGCGTCTCGTTCGGACTGCGAGAGGACAAACTGCTGCAGAAACTCTGCTAACCTCAACGCGCCCGAGCGGAGAGAATGAGAGAGAAGCTCTGACTGTATTGGAGAACGATAAGCACTCAAACTGATCTGTGGACTTACTGGTTTTGTTGTTTTCCTGCCACGATTTCCCCTGCTCTGATTGGACGGACTGAGAAGGTGGATATTAACCAGCCAGTGAAAATAATGCTTTTTGGATGGACACTTTCAAAGGTGCAGTGAAACTGGCTGGACAGTACAGCGAAAGATGTGTTAAAGAAGAAGAAGAAGCAGCAGTGGACGTGGTAACTGGCACATACACACTAAAGCAGCGTTCACAACATCGCGGCAAAAGGTTTAACGTCTCGGCTGTTTGCTTTAAATAGAGCTTCACTTTGTTTGCCACGTTGTGTGGAACTGTGCTGAGTTTTAGATGCTGTTCAGCAACTTTTTGGCTTCCAGTCTACCTGTAGAATACCAGAAGTCTGTAATCTGTATTCTTAAGCTCTGAAATTAGTTTAAAAATTTAAAATTTGGGATGTTTTTTGTGACCCGCAGCACCTCCGGATTTCAGGATTGTTAAAACAATAACAGTAAAACCAACAGTACAGAACTTTAAAATGTTTTGAGCTCAGTAAAGACCTACATGTGCTTTTTTACACGGTGGAGTTTATATTTTAGTTTGTTTTGTTTACATACGTTCAGAATCTGCACTGTTTAAGTTAACACTGCATTTTTGAGAGAAGCGAATCGCTTCCCTCGACAGCCGCTGCCCTTTTTTTGGGGCGAGTCACTAAAGCAGCAGCAGAACTATTTCAGTGCCCCTGTTGTTATTTTAAAGGGCTCATATCCTACATTTTCTTGTATCTTATTGGAGTCTAGTTATGACATTTGTGTGCATTTATGTATCAAAAACAAGAGCCTCTTATTATGCCTTCGAGTTAAACAGGCTGATTTTTTCGTTACTGTGCCTGTAAGACTGATATATGTAAATTAGGTCTGTTCTGATTGGCTGTGCCCCATTCAGGTAGTTCAAGCTGAAACACTCCTCATAACGTAAGTGTGAATGGGCGGGGCTAAATTGCTCTAGGCTGAATAGGCAAATAGGCAAATGTGTTTGTGACATCACAAACACAGTGAATTCAGAACAGGCTGTTTTTTTTTCAGTTTGGACTCCATATATGGACTGTCTACTGGGGAGTGAACGTTATGATGTCATACCAGATTAATTTCTTATTTTAAAAGAAATGAAAAGACAGCATCAGTTTTCTGTGATATGGGCCCTTTAAAAACATCAGCCTATGTAATTATCCTCTTTTGTTACCCACTGTAATAATCTCCCGCTAGATGTGCGCATGTAGGTTGATGAGGGGCGACAAGGTTTCCGTGACTTGTATGAACAATCTGATTGGCTGATGCTCAGCTCATTTGCATAAAGTTCATGCAGAAAGAGTCAGTTCATGTGAATTGTTCAAACAATTCAGATTAAAATAACAAAACAAAGCAGTATTTAGCGTAACATCACTGTGTACGTCACACACATGCTGCTAAAAATGTTGGCACCCCCAGCGGCGCGTAACGCCTTTAGCCGCGACAGTGTGAACGCTGCTTTATTCTCACTCCATCACGGAGAGAAAGCACATCCTGAACTGTGTTGATATCAACAAAAACAAAAAAGCTTTTAAAATGAACTGTACAGATTATGTAGCTCCTCTAAAGCTGTGTGTTATTTCTGTTCAGTCCTGATGAATCTATAGTTTGGTGGGATATAAATATATATATAATAACTGAATTTTTAAATATATTTGTCTGAATGTGTTTCCGTGTGCTCAGTATTGGATGCGTTACTCTGGTCAGCGTTTTTTACTTTTTTCTGTTTTTTAAGCTAAGACACACTTTCAGAAGTGTTAATTTTTTTTTTTGGTTCTTTCTTTCAATTTTTCCTTCTTTGGTTTCCGAGCCGGTGCCATATCCCCTCTGTTCTGCTCGCAGGCCGTCCCTGAACGTGTTTCGGAGCCGACCGCTTCGGCTAAAGCTTCGCTCTGAGGCAACAGGGTGAATATAGAGTTAGTTAGATGGAATTATTATCCTTAGAACAAGAAACCCGAATGTTATTTATGATTTGAGTTGCTTGTTCGGCTATTTAAGGTGATAGTTTGGCAGAAAACGTTTGGCAAATGTCTCAAGTTTGCTTCTTTAGCATCAGCACTGGAGCTAACAGGCTAATGTAGCTAAGCTAACATTTAAAGATGCACTGATGAAGTTTTATGGCTAGTTCTAATTTCTTTACAGCTAAACTGAACAGTAGCTGATTTTTGGTCTACTTTTATTTCTTTTCTAACTTTAAAACCCAGAGCTCACAGTGTGTTGGGCTAAATGAGCACATAAAACATGCTAGCATATTTCTAGAATGTCCTTTTAACCAAAGCTGCAACATAAACAACACTGTTTGCTCTTTAATGGGCCAAAAAAACATTTGAAATTCTTAAATAAAATCTGTTTCCTATTTAAATATCGTATAATTGTGCTACAATGTTTTGGTGAAAGAATATCATTAGCATTCAATTACGGCGCGAGTGCACTTGCATTGTTTACCAGACTTTTACAATTACCAGATATCTAGGGTTGCCAGATTGTTGTTTGTTTTCACGCCAAAAAAAAATTCAAAATCCATTGAAATGCATGAAACACTGTCCAGTGTTAATGTTAATTAATGCGTCATATATGATGGAACCTGTGATCCGATGCAGTCAGATCAATCAAATAGACAGCAATAACATATCACAACTAATCTTCATACACATTTTAAACACATGCATTTCTTTATATGCTCTGCTGAACAGATCGCAGTCCGTTCCAGTTTCACACACTCTTAAAGATGGATCTGCAAGGGTCTTTAGTAAAAAGCCATGCTTCCATTTAGCACCATGAGTTCTATGTAGAAGCATCTGCATGCTTAAACGGTTCTCTGCATGGTGAAATGGTTCTTCAGATTGATGGAGAATGTGCTGTGTATGGTTGTGTTTGGCACCAAAAAGGGTTCTGCTGTTGTTACAAGCTTGATATGACAACAATAGCAGAACACTTTTTTTTTCCCCAAAAAGTTTCTACATAGAACCATATACAACACATTCTCCATCACTCTGAAGAACGATATCACCATGCAGAGAACTATTTAAGCATGCAAATGCTTCTACACTCTTAGCGTTCTATAAAGTACCAAAAATGGGTTCTTTGGCTTGTAACAGTAGTGGAACCCTTTTTGGTGCTATATAGAACCCTTTTCAAAAAGGTTTACATTTTTACAGCATCTACAGGATGTTCACCATCAATCTGAAGAACACTCTCACGATGCAGAGAACCCTTACATCATGCAAACGGTTCTTTAAGTGTTCATGTTCTATGTAGAACAATTTTCACCATCTTTTTAAGTGTGTGTATAAAACTCATGGTTCTAAATGGAATCGCTGCTTTTTTTAAGAGTGTTACTGGTCTCGTAGCTCCAGCGCTAAAACTAAAGAAGCAAACTTCAGATGCTAAACTCATTCGGTGTTTAGCGGGGGTGGTGGTATGGGGGGTGTTTGGGGGGGTGGTGTGGGGGGGTGACTCTGTAAATGTAGATTTTGACCATGTTAAAGTAGAAATCAGACAGCCCGAATACTGAGACCTCACAGAGCCTCCGTACAGTGTTTGTCTCTGTAGTTATCAGCTATGAGAAATTCCTGCCGCAGTAATTATTAAAGCAAAATGACTGAGGTTTATCATCATGACGCTGAGTTTGCTGGGCAGAAGAGGAAGAAGAAGAGGAGGAAGAAGAAGAGTGCCATATGATCTAAACTCACTGTCCTGTAAACATATAAACCAGGATTGCACAGCTGCGGTCATGGAGGGTCAGTGTCCAGCGCGATTTGGTGATTTACCTGTTCAAACACACCTGATCACTCTGTCAGGTTTAGTGGGTGTGTTTGAGCAGGAAAACCTCCGGAGCTGTGCACCCTGATATAAACATATTGTAACTTTTCGCCACCTGGAACACTTTAATGTAAATTCGGCTATTTATATTTGTACGTAATAATAAAAAAAAGGTGAAAAAGAAAATCCTGTGATTTGTGTTGATTTCTTTAACATGGTGAGGAAAAGGAGCTCAAATGTAATATTTCTCCTGTTGAGATTGTTGTAAGCTTAATTTAAGATTATTCATCTTATTTCTAGACATTATTTACTTGTTTTAAGTCATTAAGTAAAATTATCTCACTTTATTGGCAGATAGTTTTGCTTGTTTTAAGAAATGAGCTTGAAACCAGCAAAATGATCCACCAGTATAGTGAGATCATTTACTTCATAAAATTACCTAAAATAAGTTAATAATGTCTAGAAATAGGTTAATCTTATAATAACTGCATAACTAACTCAAAAGGGGAAATATTAAATATATTGACTAGATTTCAGATCATTTCACTTGACAAGATACCATTTTTTGCAGTGTAGCTTCACAAAAACTATATTCTTCATCAAAAACAGCTGTGCTAAGTCATTTCTGGTGTCTGCAGTTTACCTCTGTACTGTAGCCTCGTAGCTCCAGTGCTAAATGTAGCTAACAAGCAATGGAAGCTTTAGCTTTGGCCTCCTAGCACAGCGCTAAAAGTCTTCAGTCACCTCTGGTTCACTTATTTAGGAAATGTATGACTCTATATGACACACTGTGATCTATAGACATGAAATACAGTGTTAGCTTAGCTAAAAACGGCAGCAGTTACCTCAGGCGTTTAATGGTTTCTGGACCTTTTGCTCAATGCTAATTGGTGTGATGCTAATATGCTTCTGTTTAGCTACATTAGCCTTGAAGCTCCAGTGCTAATAGTAAAGAAGCAAACTTTAAATGAGACTGATGTAAACTTAATTTAAGATTATTTAAATTTCTAGACATTTTGTACGTGTTTTAAGTAATTTTATAAAGTAAATTATCTCACTGTATTGACACATAATTTTACTTGTTGTAAGAAATGAGCTTGAAACCAGCAATTGTTTTCTGCCAATAGTGAGATAATTTTACTTAATAAATTTACCTTAAACAAGTAAATGATGTCTAGAAATAAGATAGATAATCTAGCAATAAGTGCGCAACCATCTCAAAGTGAGAAATATTACTTGACACCAGATCATTTTTTTCAGTGTAGTTTCAGAAAAACTCATTTCTTCCTCAAACACAGCTGTGCTAAGACATGTTTAGTGTCTGAAGTTTACATCTGTACTTTTAGCCTTGGAGCTACGAGGCTATGTAGCTAACAAGCCATGGAAGCTTTAGCTTTGGCCTCCTAGCACAGCGCTAAAAGTCTTCAGTCACCTCTGGTTCACTTATTTAGGAAATGTATGACTCTATATGACACACTGTGATCTATAGACATGAAATACAGTGTTAGCTTAGCTAAAAACGGCAGCAGTTACCTCAGGCATTTAATGGTTTCTGGACATTTAGCGCAATGCTAATTGTTATGACGCTAATGTGCTAATAGACTTATTTTTGAGATTTCTGACTCTGTATGGCACAAAAAGTGATCTAAAAACATGAAATGAAGTGTTAACTGCTGCCATTTCTAGCTAAGCCATCTCAGTCATTTAATAGTTCATGCATTTTGCAAAATGCTAATTGCTGTGATGCTATACATTAGCCTTGTAGCTCCAGTGCTAAAAGTAAAGAAGCAAATTTTAAACACCAAAAAGTCTTGGCTGATCAGGCACATCTGGGGTTGGAGGTAATTTAGAGTTTCCTTTCTCTTGTTTTAATCCAATACCAGTACAGTTGAGTGCTGTTACTATATTAGCATATTGAGTGCTATTACTAGCATATTGTCGCTTTCTAAACAAACCTCATATCTACAAAACTGTAACTTCACAGGATTTTTTAATGAAAGTTCATGTAAAAAGATTTTTTGGGCCATTTCTACTGGACTTTTGGTCATAAAATTGTCCAGCCTTGTAAAGGGGAGCTGCCATTTTCAACAATATATAAAAACAAGGTTTTGTCCCAAAGGCAGCAACATGACGAAGGATATTAAAGCTAAAATCTGACCCTAGATCAGCACTAAAGCTAAATAAAATTGTTTTAAAGTACTTATTTTTATTCTAACTGGAGTCTAGAAAAGCAAAAACCATACAATTATACACCAAACCAAACCTTTTATTGTTATTTTACCACAAGAGTGAGTAATAACTCGCATCTATAGTTTGATTTGTTAAATCGTTATTGACTAATGAATACAGCTGAAGGTAAATCTTTCATTTTCCCAGAAAAATAAACATCTTAATGAAGATACACAGTCTTGAGAAACAAAAGCATAAACAACATGTGCAGAACATATTTTGTAATTAGTCTCTTTCAGTATCAATTAGGAAAACACACACAGCCACACAGGTGAGGTGGAGTTGCTCTGGACTGCAAGAGGATCAGACTCATTTTGGATGTTGTGTGGGCTCCAGCACACCTGACCAAGCTCATAACGGGCATAATTACCATATCCATGCTCCACCCACAAATGCGTTCTTTATATCACAATACCTACATTTAGAGTGAGTTACTTATTAATAAATGCATTGTGATTAATATAAACTGAGTCTGTTCTACAGTTTCTCATTAGGCTGAATGAATAACTGGCTCACAACAGTAGCTATGAACGAACGTATTTGTGGGCGGAGCCTGGAGAGTGTAATAGAATTACGAAGTCATAAGAACAACATTATAGCATGGCTAACAATAAATGGAAGCTGGTAGCCATTAATTGCTGGTTAATGGCTTTCATTCAATGTTAGCAACATTAGCATCATTTGACTGAACTCTAATATTGACGTTGTTGTTTTTAAATCAACCATATCTTGAACAAAAAGTGTCCACAAAGCATTTTCACTCTAGGCTACTGTACATTTAAAACAACATACTTGTGCTGAACCTGTGTCAGTTCACTTTGCTGATGTATTTAATAGAGTCTCAATGTTAAAACTGACGATTTATGGGTTTAATTACACATAGAAAGCAGGTTAGGTTGACTGGGACACATAAGAAACTGACGTATAAAGGTTTGCAGGCCCTGCAGAGTGAATTCTGTGTTGTTGTGCGTGATTCTGTAAGTCTGTAATGCAGTTTTATAATTTCATCATTAGTCGTATATAAAAGAAAAATGACCACGTTTAGCATCTCGGGTTAATTGGACATTCAGATCACACCAGTGTGATTATATAAACATATACATACGTACACCAACCTGGAGAAGGCTACAGTATGGAAGCCCATGTATGTCATTTAACAAGAAATTTAAGCCATTTAGTGAGTCAACAGAACCTCATAATTGAGATACTATGTTAATAATGAGATATTATTATGGAATTATGACTCCATGGCAGGCTTCCATACTACCGAGTGAAAGGAGACGCACAAAAAAATTACACATATTTGGCACCTAATTAATTTCTCCCTTTCATAAAGAGTGCATCATACTCAGGACAGTCATTAGATATGATATTACTAAGATACTGAAGTGCAGAGAGAGAATAAACCAGCATTTTTCAACCTAATCTGCATCTGTATAATACAGTCCATTACAGCAGACCACCACTAAAGCCAGAGACCCTCTTTATTTGTGTAATTTCCAGTCCATCCATTAAGTACGCTGATTTTTCAGGATATATTTGTGAAGAGATCAGATATAAGATAATCATCTTGCATAATGAAGGACAAAAACAGGAGTTTCCAAAACTGGAGATCGAAAAACTGACTAAAAGCTCCAGTGAAAATGGGGCTCCTAATAACCACCTGGAAGAGCTGGTCGACCCCAAAACTGCCCCCATCAGATAAACAGTACTTAAAGCTTTCATCTCTGAGAGAGAGGAGAAAATCAAGCTGCTTCAGATCTGAAAACATCCACAGGTGTTTCTGTCCATCCTTCCACTGTGAGAAGACGACTCAGCGCTGTGGGTCTAAAAGGAGGTGTAGCTGTCAAGAAGAACCTCACTGAGAAAAGGAGACGGACACAACAAACAAAGAAGCTGAACGATGGACTGACCACCCCAGAGTCCAGACCTCAACACCACAATGTGTTTGATTGCTTCAGAAAATGATCAACCAGCTTCTAAGACTGAACTTTGGAGGTGTGTCTGCAGATTCTTTGAGGAACCGAAAGTGAGGCTCCTGAAAAGAATGGAAGCTGGAATAAAGGTGAAGAGTGACTCACTGAACACTCAACACTCACACAGCTGAGAGTAGAGTTAGCTGCAAAGGATTCTGGGTGATTTTCTGGGTTTTTTTCTTGATGTTGAAAAATGAACTTGTATTTAACGGCTGTTTGACCGGAACTTAAATAAATAAAGGGGGGTCTCTGACTTTTGCACAGTACCGCCATCACAGTACATCTTACAGAACCCAACAGGCAAACTGAATTACAGTCTGAGAGAAATTAGGTTACAAAAGCTGGATTATTCCTTTAAACCTGCCTGTTCTGTTTATTATAGATCCGTCTGCAGTGGGGAACACGCCCTTTAAAGTGCAGTAAATAAGGGATTAGGGTGCAAGTGGAGAAACAGTGGATCTGGCATCCCTCATAAGCATAGCTTCTTTTTTTTTAAGTGATAGTTCAAGAAAAATCAACCCAGCCCCCAAATCCTGAATGAAGTCAATCAACCAAGACGTGTTTGTTGTCTGAAGTTTGCTTCTTTAAATTGAGCAATGGAGCTATGAAGCTAACGTAGCTAAGAAGTAACAGAAGCTTGTGTACACCAATTAGCATGGTGCTAACTTGCCTACAAGCATGTGGAGGCATTCAGTATCCCTAATAGACTTGATTATGTGGTTTCTGACCCTGTATGACTCACTGTTATCTATAAACATGGACTAAAGTACATTAGCATAGCACCATGCTAACTGGAGAGGTGTACATTTCTATTATTAGCACTGTTCAAACAGACCCGCTACTGGACATTTAGCGCAATGCTAATTTGTGTAAATGAGCTGTCAGAATGACTGTGTGGATCAAATTAACATTACAGAGCTTTTTAAATGAAACAGTAGAAGCCATATCGCCCCCTACACTTCCTGTAGTGTATTACAGTCTGTCAGAGTGACTGTGTGGATCATATGAACATTATAGAGGCTTTTTAAATGAAACAGTAGAAGCCATATCGCCCCCTACACTTCCTGTAGAGTATTACAGTCTGTCAGAGTGACTGTGTGGATCACATGAACATTATAGAGGCTTTTTAAATGAAACAGTAGAAGCCATATCGCCCCCTACACTTCCTGTAGTGTATTACAGTCTGTCAGAATGACTGTGTGGATCATATGAACATTATAGAGCTTTTTAAGTAAAACAGTAGAAGCCATATCACCCCCTACACTTCCTGTAGTGTATTACAGTCTGTCAGAATGACTGTGTGGATCATATGAACATTATAGAGCTTTTTAAGTGAAACAGTAGAAGCCATATCGCCCCCTACGCTTCCTGTAGTGTATTACAGTCTGTCAGAGTGACTGTGTGGATCATATGAACATTATAGAGCTTTTTAAATGAAACAGTAGAAGCCAAGAAGAAACTTAAGACATCAAACATGTCAGGGCTGATGTGCTACATCTGGAGTGAAGGGAAAGTAACAGTAATCTGATTTTTTGCTGAATTATTCCATAAAAAAGGTATCCAATAACTACAAACCCCTCTTCCCCAAACGCATCATACCTCTCTGCAACCAAAATAAACCGAGGCAGATGATGCAATCAGGAGAAACAGAGATGCGCACACACACGCAGAGAAACATCTGAACTCTTCCAGAACTTTCCATCCTGAGTTATGAGGTATGACCCGGATCCCACTCACAGACGAGTCTCTGAGGTTCTCACAGTGGCCTGCGTGTCGCACAGGTGACCATCCTACAGCGTCCGGACGTCAGTAGAGGCCGTGTGCTGTGGAATGTTTGCATAATGTTGTTTAACAGGTTCATGTTGAGCGTCGACATCCTGTTCCAAGACGTTTCTACAGAACATGTTCCCTCCCTGTTAGACCTCAACTTAAAGGAATACACCATCACTTTTCAGCCTAACCTCTGTGTCCCACCTGCAGCTACAGTCAACTACCACATTCTAAGTAGTTTGCAGCAACTGCCCATTGACCTCATATTTTTTCCTGATTTTTAGTATTGAGTTTTTGGAGCAACTGCCTATTGATGTCCATTATAGGTAGCTTGCAAAACTGCCCATAGACTTCTATTTTAAATTGTTTGCAGAAACTGGCTACTGACTGCCAGTATAGGCTGTTTGCTGCAATTGTCCATTGACATCCATTATAAGCAGCGTGCAAAACTGCCCATAGACTTCCTAATTTTAATTTTTATTATTAAGTTGTTTGCAGCCACTGCCTATTGAAGTCCATTATATGCTGCTTGCAGAAACTGCCCCTGACTTCCATTACAAGCGTGTTTAGAGTCATCTTTTTTGTTCTTTTCTAAGTACAGGCAAGTATAATAACATTATAATTAATGATAACTGACTATGCTACAAAAATGCATCAGACACAGATTAGGCTGAAAACAGTGCAGTATTCCTTTAAAGTGCCAGTCTCCTGAATGTGGATTAAGCCTAGTCTTGGACTAAACTGCAATGCCCAGTGGAGATTCGCCACTGAAAGGCTGGCTTTAGTCTGGAAATCTGGCCCAAAACATTTATTTAAGAAGCTAAAGTCTTTCTTCATGTGGAGTTTATTTTTCAGGTTTCTCTCCGGTCGCTGTTAGGATTTGAAGACGTGGACGGCGCGGATGACGTACTGCCTGCAGATCGGACACTCGTTCATGCGCTTCCCGCACTTGGTGCAGGTGACCATGTGACCGCACTCCAGCAGCACACAGTCGATGACAGCGTCCATACAGATACGGCACAGGTTTTCATCATTAAACAGCGGAGTCCTGCCTTCATCTGAGGAAAAACAAATACATAAACAGAAGCAGAGGTTACTATGAAGCCACACTGTTCTCTAGATCACCTTCATATATGTTACAGGTCAGCGTTTCTCAGCCCAGTCCTCAGAGCCCACAGTGAAGTTTGGTCCAATTTCACAACCCAGAACTGAGGAAACACAGTAAAACAGTAGCTCTGGTCCCACTGGCTTCCATTATCCTCTAAGTTCTGGGAAACACATTGAAGTTACTGCCACAGATGATCCGGCCATCCACAACAGATACAGAGGAAAGAGTTTAAGATTAAGGAGAGTATTTCTTTTAATTCTAATCCTGATCCTGGAGGTCCACCACCCTGAGTTCAGTGTTTCCACTGTATATATTTGCAGTGGCTGCTTCGGAATTTTATGAAATGTAATGAATTTGTAATTACAGTTCTCAAAACTCTGCAGAGGGCTTTTAATCTGAAATGATGGATACAGGAAGTGGACACACATAGCGACACCCAACCTGTTTTCCTATGTCTATGCACCCGACAAGTGGGAGAAAGGTAGATTAAACTAGCTAACGTTAAGATAGACATTCAATGTTCTTCCTTACTGACGTTATATGATGTCCTTACAGTGTAAACATTTGGCTTTTATTTAATTATAATTCTTTATATTGTTCATTTTTGTGAAGGATAGAGTATTTTTTACTTTTAGTATAATATACACCGATCAGGCATAACATTATATCCTTGTTTCTACCCTCATTGTCCATTTTATCAGCTCCACTTACTATATAGGTGCACTTTGTAGTTCTACAGTTACAGACTGTAGTCCATCTGTTTCTCTGATACTTTGTTAGCCCCCTTTTGCCCTGTTCTTCAGTGGTCAGGACCCCCATGGACCCTCACAGAGCAGGTACTGTTTGGGTGGTGGATCATTCTCAGCACTGCAGTAACACTGACGTGGTGGTGGTGTGTTAGTGTGTGTTGTGCTGGTACGAGTGGATCAGACACAGCAGTGCTGCTGGAGTTTTTAAATTAAAAATTCTATTATTTAGAAGCCCCTGAAGGCCATCACCTGGATCAGATGTGTTAGATTGGGGTTGGAGCTGAACTCTACAGGGCTGTAGATCTCCAGTCCCAGGATTGGGCTGCCCTGCTTTAATGCAACCACCCACTGATTTCCACTGTAAGTGCATCTTTAGTGAACAAGTTTTCTGTTCTTTTCTAAGATCAGCAAAACATGTTTAAATTACCATGGTAATTGGCCATACGCTGCAGACGCAAACACTGAGTCTTCCTTTCAGAATACCTGGATCTGACGTAATGAGAGCGGGTTCAGAGTGAAATGTGGCTCTGAAGACCAGGTGGAGAAATATCGCCCTCTAACCGCCATCAAATCCTCCTAAACACATCACACTGAGCCGCTGAAGTCACGAGGAGCAGCTGACTCAGAGAACAGACACGGCTCACTGCTGTGCCTTCTGAGAGAGGATCATGAGGGAGTGCAGGACCTTCACACCTCCACATGTGATGAAGAGGGGATGGAATGAAGCAAAAGAGGAAAACGAGAGGCAGTGCAGTACGACACAGCATCCTGTAACATCCTCTATCTGTACATTAGAGTAAATATAAATAACTGTTCTGTATGAGTTTAACCATTCCTAAATCTCTCCTCCAGTGTTTACAGATACTGTCCAACACCTGCTTTATCTAATCAATACTTCATCAATTAAATGCCAATTGAAGAGCCATCATTTTTAAGTGTGTATGTATGTTGTGTGTTTATTCAAATGTTATATGGCATGTTTGGTAACACTTTACTTAAAGGCACAGTGTGTAATATTTAGTGGTGAGGCTGCAGACTGCACCCAGCTGAATCCTCCTCCCTCCCTCACCCCTCCCTTTCCAAGCGTGTAGTAGATCCTACAGTGGCCATAAGGTTTTCTGCCGTCGTCTGCTCCGATTTTGTTTTCCTTCATCATGTTTTCTCTTCTTTGACGGTGAGGATTCACCCTCCCTCACTTTTTCTCATGCTAAGTAATGTCTCATTCTCCATTTGTCAAAATTTGGGTTCTCAAACTTCTCACAGCCGCTCCCTACGTAGATATGAAGGGCACATTCTAAGATAACGAAAACACAACAATTCGTGGTTACAGGTGATTAAACAGTAATGAAAACATTGTTTACTATATCCCATTTCTGCTAATAGATCCCCCCTAATTTTCACACACTGCACCTTTAAAC
>NW_023494793.1:0-95000 GCF_904425465.1 Colossoma macropomum | reverse complement strand
CACACACACACACACACACACATACACACACACACTTAGCGCACTACACGACACACTCACACACACACGCACTCACACTCAGCAGCTAACGTACACGTACACACACACACTTAGCAGCTAACGTACACACGGATCACACACACACACACACACTCAGTAGCTAACGTACACATAGATCTCTCACACACACACACACACACACACATACACACACACACAGAGCTGCTAACGTACACACACACACTTAGCTGCTAACGTACACACACACACAGAGCTGCTAACGTACACACGGATCTCACACACACACACACGCACGCACGCACACGCACGCACACACGCACACGCACGCACACGCACGCACACACACGACACACACAGGAACAGAACCATCAGAGCAGAGAGAGAGAGAGAGACTACAAAGCGAGCCTCGCTCGGCCGTATACTGCATGTCTGAGTATGTGATCTCAGTTTGAGATTTGGTTTAGGAACCGCATACGGATCTGTATCGCTTACCTGCACTGACGGCACTGCTCACGTTCTCCCCTGAAAAAAAAAAAAAAACATACACCGTTAAAAATGAATCTTCAGGGGTTCTTTCAGTGAATAAACTGATTCTATATAGAACCATGAACACTCATCATAAAAGGGTTCTGTTGTTACAATGTCAAACTTGTCATGAAGCATTTTTAAAAAGGTTCTTTATAGAACCATATACAACAAATATACAAATGAGCTTCTGCCCAAAACACATCTATTGTAAAAAAAAATAAATAACAATAATTATTAAAGGAAATATGCTGGTAAATTAAATGACTGTTTATGCATTTCCAGCTTTCCAAAATTAAAGGAAATTCCTGCGTGAAAGACTAGAATTTTTTTTTATTAATATTTTTAGCCATGTAGCACCAATTACTTAATTTACTTAATTATTTAAGGGTTCTCTCTGGAACCCTCTAGCATTTTTGTCATGTTTTTATTTTTTTGTGGTATTAACTTTGTCTCATGTATTACTGCTTATCGCAATCGCAATATGCAACAATATAATCGCAGTACGGATTTACTGTTCATATCGAGCAGCTCCAGTGTGTGTGTGTGTGTGTGTGTGTGTGTGTGTGTGTGTGTGTGTGCAGTGGTCAGTCTAACGGACTCACTGGACTTGCGGTTGTCCTCGTTTTCGCGGTACAGTCTCCTCACTCTCTCCACCAGCTCCCATTTCTCACAGCAGCCTGAGAAACTGACAAAGTTTCTGGCCAGAATCTCCTTCAGCTGTCTGATCGTCAGCTGCTCCACGTCCTCCAGGCTGGACAGGTCAGAGAGGGAGGCCCGCGCTGACCGCCGCACCGCCGGACTCACCTGAACAACACAGTCAAAAACACATACTGAGGATTAAAGGTCCTAAAATATGAAACGCTGATTTATTAAGTTTTTTAATGGTAAATTAAAATGAATAATTATAATTGAAAACTATCAATGCAAACAAATTTATCAATGCAAACTTAAGGGTGATGTGCTGCAGATGGTCCTTTTTTAAAAGGGTTCTATATGGCACTAAAAAGCGTTCTTCTAGTGTTACAATGTTGAGCTTGTAACAACAGAAGTACGCTTTTCAAAAAGAATAATTTATAAAAGTGCACGGTATGTTTGTTTATCCTCGACAGCAATCAGACTTGATTAGGAAAAGATTTCAAGCCTTGTAGACCAACTGGGGAATTTGCTTGCAGCACAGAATGTTTAATTAGTGTTTCGTCATGAATTAAATTAAATTAAAAATTGAGGTCTTTTTTTATGCTGTTTTCTGTTTCATTTCCATTGATTTTCATGGCTTATTTCAGTGTGTTTTGCTGCCTGACGTGCAGAGAAAATCGACACCAAGTCTCCAGCCTGTGTGAAACCACTGCCCAGTTAACATGGGCACCGAAATGAAAAGCAAGAATTTCCGCATCACTCACGCCACGCAGACGCAGTGTGTGTTAATCAGGCCTAAAGGGTGTGGGGGGGTTGAGGGGGGCTGCATATATCAGCCTTCAGCTGAAGTGAGCTCTCTCAGTACCCAGTATCTACTCACCTCTGGTGTGCGGTCAGTCGACTCGAGGTTAAAGAGTGTGGTGGAGTCAGCGAGGTCCTACAACATCAACCACACAACAACAACTCAGCCACATGACTCGCGGTTCGAGTAAATGAGCACATTTAGAGACAGGCTAAGCTAGTTAGCTGCATTAGCGAGGATTAGCCAGAGAGTGGTTGAGGTCACCGATAAACTCAGCACATCTTATAGAAACACTTGCGGTTTATTTTAACCTCACCTGGCTGAGAGTACGGCGATGAAGAGAGAGAGGGAGTTAAACTGGGTGTGCTGGTCTGTATATGGTAAGCAGCCTAAAGCGATCCAAATAATCAGCTGGTATAAAGTAAGAACGTGCATTCTGGGCCGTCCTGGTAATGGAACTATAAGAGTTAATGATGGTTAGCTAAACTGGTGCTGGCAGCTTACAGATGCACATTCAGAAACGTGTCTTACGCCTCCAAAACGGCCTAAAGGCACCCTTCGGTCACTGCACTTAACTGCCCCTTCAGATGAGCTAGTGTGCTAACACTAGTGCTAACCGGTGCAGCAGTAGATGGTGATGACCTGTGGGCTTCTACACAAGGTTTTCTTTCTTTTGTGAATGACGCACCAGCAGATTTTTAGAGGTAACACTGAAAACAAAGAAATCGTTTCACAGGTTTTGGTTCTAGCTAATGGCAGCAAGAATAATTATTAATTAGCTTCAGCCTCTCTAGCTCTGCTTTGTCGAACACATCATTGACAATGCGTCTTTCACAGAGCGCTCGCATTAAGGTGCTCAGGTTTCCTTGTAGGAAAGTATACACATACTTTTTAAACCTTAAATATGAGCAAAATGACACAATTTTAAACATGATGTTCATCAAACTTTCACTGCATTTTCATGGAAGGAATTTTGTCAGTCAAATTGGATTTTCACATTGGACTGAATAAAAACGTTCAGTTATTCTGCTTCTAAACTGTGGAGCTCAGTTCACCTTTTATTAGACAGTCGAGCTCAGAGCTCACTTTTAATAAACATCTGAAAACGCAGCGCTTCATTAAAACTCTACGTCTCGTAGTTTTTATCTTTTAATTAAAATGATCTGTGTCATTTTCTTATATGATTCTTATTTAATACTTATAATTTCTTGTATTACTGTTTAACTTTATCACCTGTCTGTAAAGCACTTTGAGCTGCCACTGGCATGAAAAGTCCATTTTTTCATACAGACTATCTGGCAATCAGAAAATCCACTGGCATGAGTTTCAGTGATGATTTCGACCATATTAACATGAAATGCAATGAATTCATGGGAACATATTTAATCTTTAAATAAATCAATAAAAGACACGATGCCCAGAATGCAGAGACATATAAAGTCGGGCTACCATACGGATTTGTTGGACTAATGAGACACGCAGCACGCGTAGTTGTGTTTAAGTCAAGCTCTCAAAGCCTGATTACGTCATGGTAACAGAAAATGTTCTGGCTGGTGGAACAACAACTGGTAAACTGGGTAACATGGGAACCTGTATGTACGACTTCAGCCAACTGTTCGGATGATAAACTCGAAAATTCATGAAAATCGTCCAGATGCGGCAACAGAAAGCAGGATCAACACACCTGACTGGTGGATCCTGAGCTGTCGCTCCTGCTGATTGGTTCTCCATGTGAAGGGGAGAGCAGGGGGGCGGGGTCTGCGGTGGATGAGCTGTAAAGTGGGCGTGTCTGCAGAGTGGGCGTGTCGGGGTCATCCTCACTCTCCGCCCCTTGGTGACACAGCACCAAGTCCACCAGGTCTTCTTTTTCCCTGCAGGCATCAGGAATAAAACATCACGTCTGACAATCTGAGTTCAGCACCTGAAGGTCTTTCTGATAAACTTAGAAGCAGAAAGTTAGGCCCAGTCCCAATTATTATTTTCACCCCTACCCCTTGTTTTCGAGTGTTGCCCCTTGGAACTGAGTCACAGGGTAGTGGTTGAACTCTTCCCTCTGAAATGGGACCCTCAAATAAAAAGAGCATCACTTCATTAACAGCTACCAGCGCTGCTCTGTAGGCGACCCTGCCAGTCTGCAGTGACAGCAGAGGAGGGTAAAGTTCAGCTCCTCACTGCTGGGCTTTAGTTACATTTAGGGCATCATATGCCTTCAAAGAGGGGGGCAATTATTTATTATCACCCACCCCTAATTCTTCAGTGATATGAAGCTGAAGTCAGATATTCACCAGCTTCTTGTTCAAATTTTATCATTCCACCTTAAATGGTGCAGCAGTTCAGATGCCTGAGGCAACAGAATGTAACTGCTGCACCATTTAAGGTGGAACGGGAAATTTAGCTACTGAGACATCAGCACTGCTAGTAGTGATTTTTACGCCTGTGATGAATAAATAAACCATAATACACTGAAACAACATTAAACTAAGATAATACGATGGTTATCATGATTTTAACAGAGAAAATTCTCACATTTGTGTGTTTCTTTGGTCTCTTGTTCAGCCATCTTGCCATTTGTTCCTATTTTCTCATAACTCTCTGTTTGGAGTCTCTGAAAACCCTCTGTTTGGAGGATCATGTAGCCCCAACACTTCACCTTATCCCTCTATCTCAAGAATCGGGACACCCCCTACCCCTAGACGAGAACACACAAAACAGAGAGGCAGGGCTGAGCGGTAGGGGCGAGGGGTAAAATGGGACTGGGCCTCAAACCCTGCAGAGCTGAGGCCTGGAAGGAACTCAGTCTGACACCCCTGCATTAAACGAAGAACAGAATCAGACTGTGGTTCTGCACTTGTGTTTGCTCTGGACAGCTTTTTTCATGACCCGTCCACCAAGTGGCTAACAGTTAGCGAGGTCAGTGGTTCGCTGCAGTGTAACTGCAGTATCAGTGCTGGTTCTACAGAGCGACGGGTACCTGCAGGTGTCTGTGTTGATGTTGCGCAGCGTCAGGTACTGCCGCAAGTCTTTGACCCGCAGGCGCATCAGACGCGGCCGCTGGAAGGCCGTCCCATTCAGCAGGTGACAGGTGGCGCACCTGCGCAGGTTCTCCTGCAGGACGGAGCACAGCGAGCAGAAACTCTTCTTACAGTCGCAGCAGAGGTGCTGAAACAAACACAGCAGAGAACAGAGAGAGACGTAATAAACACAGAGCAAACAGAGACGAGCAACAAATAAACTGAGTCACAGGGAGGAAATAAACAGAGTAAACAGGGAGTTAAAAAAAGAGTAAACAGATACGAACAGTTGTACTGCACAGAGAGTAAACAGAAGGCAACAATAAACAGTGTAAACAGAAAAGAAAACAGATAGTAAAGTAAACAAAAAGTAAACACAGGAAACAGAGTTAAAATAAGGGTAATAAATGGTAAATAAAGAGTAAATAGAGTAAACAGAGTAAATAGAAAGGCAATAAATAGAGTAAGCAAAGTAAACAGAGAGTAAACAAAAGGCAATAAATAAATGTACATGGAGAGTAAACAGAAAGGCATAAACAGTAAACAGTCAAAAATAGGGTAATAAACAAAGTAAACAAAGAGTAAACAGAAAAAAACAAAGCTAATGATAAACAGAGACGTAACAAAAATGTAATAAATACAGAATAAACAAACATTTAACAGAAGGAAAACAAGGAGCTAACATAGAGGCAATAAATAGAAAATAAGAGTAAACATCAAATAAACAGCTGTAAACAGACACAGAACAGAAATTAAATAGAGAGTGATAAGAAGCTTCTTTACTCTCATAAGAAAACTGTAATTTCAAAACAGTACATTTATAAGAGAAGAAAAAAAGGTTCATAACTTAAACGTAAGTCAAAATGATATAACAGTACTGTTTCCATACAGTCTGAAATGTTTGACTGAAAAGAGCAGCTGATGTTTTCAAACGCTGTAACAAAAAGATATAAAACCGGAAAAAAACCTGAACACAGTGATGATATGGAGTTAGAATGGTGAGGCGCAAAGGGAAGCTGCACCAAAATACAAAAACACTCCTGAAAGGAACGTAAGGGTCAAATGTCACTAAAGAAACAGGTTCCACAACATGCACTCCTGTCTAACAGTGAGGTTCCTGACAACACAGTGAGACACACTGTGTTTCTACAGCACTGCAGGCAAAACAGACAGTTTATAAGAACTACAGGACGTCTCACATTACATAATTACACATCTACTTTCCTTTGTGTTTCCATCACTATTCTAGCAGCTTCAGACGCCACTCAGACCTTTAAACCAACCAAATGTGCGCAGTAATCTGTAGTGCAGTGACAAGAAGAGCAGCTTTCCTTCATCACTGCTGATCAAAACCTCCAACTTAAAGCGAGAGTTTGGCCAAATGTCTCATTTATCCACAGGACCCCCATGGACCCTCACAGAGCAGGTACTATTTGGGTGGTGGATCATTCTCAGCACTGCAGTGACACTGACGTTGTGCTGGTCTGAGTGGATCAGACACAGCAGTGCTGCTCGAGTTTTTAAACACTGTGTCCACTCACTGTCCACTCTATTAGACACTCCTGCCTTGTTGCTCCACCTTGTAGATGTAAAGTCAGAGGCGATAGCTCATCTGCTGCTGCACAGTTTGTGTTGGTCATCCTCTAGTCCTTCATCAGTGGTCACAGGACGCCGCCCACAGGACGCTGTTGGCTGGATATTTTTGTTTGGTGGACTATTCTCAGTCCAGCAGCGACACTGAGGTGTTTAAAAACTCCAGCAGCACTGCTGTGCCTGATCCACTCAGGTCAATATCAGAGGTTTTTCTGGCCTGGTTGAAGTGACATGATACAGCGAGTGATACAGCTGACCGATGGAGGAGGACCGCAGACAGGGCGAGTTGACACACAGGCCCGGCTAGTGGGCTGCTATGTTAAAGGCTAAATTGAGGCTAAATGTTCATTATGCCAAGAATTCGGCGGTTCCTTCTGCTTTCTCAGTGACATTAACCAAGACTGTGAGTGACCACACAGCAGCAGACGAGTGATTACTGAAAGAAGCAGCTCAGCCAATCAGGTAAGCGACTCTGTTAGCGTGAAAACGGAAAGATCAGAAAATAGCAAAAACCTTGCAGTTTGCAGAGTTATGAGTTACAGAAAAGCAGCTGGTGCTCACCCTCCTCCTGAAGACGGAGAAGGTCTGTCTGCAGGCCTGGCAGACCAGGCTGCTGGAGTTCGGGGGGTAAGTGGAGTATCCCGCAGACGGAGCGAAGCGGAACGGCCCTGCACCTCCGAAACCCGCCTGCTGCCCCCTCACAGCCCCGGTGCCCATTACCTCATTCAGCAAACCACAGCACGATGCCCACATACAGGAGGCGCCCGCCTGAACACAGAGACAAAACACAGTTAAACAATTCCTGCATAAATAAACAGTTAAGATGTAAACAGAGTCATTCAGAGTGGTTTGGTGTGAAACGTTCCGTTCTAGATAAACTTACCGAGTCAGAACTGTTCACAGTGGTGGTGATAGGAACCAGACGTCCCCCTCTAAAAGCTCCCTCACAGAAAGTTCCTACATGAAATGGTTATGAATTCACTGTCTGATGACTGAGACACTGTTTTATGATAGTTTAGAGAACTTAAACTCCATTCTGGGTGGAGGGATACATGCAGGGCGCTGTGAGGCAAAATAGTCCCCAAAGAAAACTGATTATTTCAGATTTTCCACTATTTTCCATCATCAACATTCCATATAAACTCAGAAGACTCGTGTAGGTTCACTGGTGGTTCTGGATAGTAAATAAAATGTCTATATTTGTGTCGTAGTCATGGCGACCCCTGGGTCCTATCACCACCACTGTAAAGACATCTGAACCATTTCACACCAAACCGCTCTGAATCTCTCTGTTTACACCTCACACACTGAATTATGGGGGAATTTTGAGCTTCACACAACACTGTTAAAATTCTCATTCAGCCTAATGAGAAACTGTATATTATTACATATTTGGTTCATAAAAAATGCAAAACTACAAAACTGAATGTTTTTCAGCCCTTCTAGCCTTTTCAGTACATTTAAAAGTCCATCTGTGAAGCAGGACTGTTTTGCCCTGTTAGCTGTGCCGGTTGCGTTGACTCCAGTTATTTCAATCGTTACTGCTGGACCTTTTAAGGTGGAATGGGAAAATTTGAACAAGAAGCTGGCGTATAAGGAGCTGACTACAAACTCATGGGGAGTTGAAAGATATGAAAAGGGATGAGGAGGCTGCTCTGTTTCTGCTGGACAGGTGGGCAACATTAGGTGATCTGAAAGGTGACTGGTGATCAGTATCAGCTGATAGTGCTAAAAGGCGATCAGCGATCGGTATTGGCTATTGGCTGATTGTGCTGAAAGGCGATCAGTATCGGCTGATTGTGCTGAAAGGTGATCGGTGATCGGTATCAGCTGACTGTGCTGAAAGGTGATCGGTATCAGCTGACTGTGCTGAAAGGTGATCAGTATCAGCTGATTGTGCTGAAAGGTGATCGGTGATCAGTATCAGCTGATTGTGCTGAAAGGTGATCGGTGATCGGTATCAGCTGATTGTGCTGAAAGGTGATCAGTGATCGGTATCAGCTGATTGTGCTGAAAGGTGATCGGTATCAGCTGATTGTGCTGAAAGGCGATCGGTGATCAGTATCAGCTGATTGTGCTGAAAGGTGATCGGTGATCGGTATCAGCTGATTGTGCTGAAAGGTGATCGGTGATCGGTATCAGCTGATTGTGCTGAAAGGTGATCAGTAATCGGTATCAGCTGATTGTGCTGAAAGGTGATCGGTGATCGGTATCAGCTGACTGTGCTGAAAGGTGATCGGTGATCGGTATCAGCTGATTGTGCTGAAAGGTGATCAGTGATCGGTATCAGCTGATTGTGCTGAAAGGTGATCGGTGATCGGTATCAGCTGATTGTGCTGAAAGGCGATCGGTGATCAGTATCAGCTGATTGTGCTGAAAGGTGATCAGTGATCGGTATCAGCTGATTGTGCTGAAAGGTGATCGGTATCAGCTGATTGTGCTGAAAGGTGATCGGTATCAGCTGATTGTGCTGAAAGGCGATCGGTGATCAGTATCAGCTGATTGTGCTGAAAGGCGATCGGTGATCGGTATCAGCTGATTGCGCTGAAAGGCGATCGGTGATCGGTATCAGCTGATTGCGCTGAAAGGTGATCGGTGATCGGTATCAGCTGATTGCGCTGAAAGGTGATCGGTGATCGGTATCAGCCGATTGTGCTAAAAGGCGATCAGTATCAGCTGATTGTGCTAAAAGGTGATCGGTGATCCGTATCAGCTGACTGCGCTGAAAGGTGATCGGTATCAGCTGATTGCGCTGAAAGGTGATCGGTGATCGGTATCAGCTGATTGCGCTGAAAGGCGATCGGTATCAGCTGATTGTGCTAAAAGGCGATCGGTGATCAGTATCAGCTGACTGCGCTGAAAGGTGATCAGTATCAGCTGATTGTGCTAAAAGGCGATCGGTATCAGCTGATTGTGCTAAAAGGCGATCGGTGATCAGTATCAGCTGACTGCGCTGAAAGGTGATCAGTATCAGCTGATTGCGCTGAAAGGCGATCGGTATCAGCTGATTGTGCTAAAAGGCGATCGGTATCAGCTGATTGTGCTAAAAGGCGATCGGTATCAGCTGATTGTGCTAAAAGGCGATCAGTATCAGCTGATTGTGCTAAAAGGTGATCGGTGATCGGTATCAGCTGATTGTGCTAAAAGGTGATCGGTGATCGGTATCAGCTGATTGTGCTAAAAGGTGATCGGTGATCAGTATCAGCTGATTGTGCTAAAAGGTGATCGGTGATCAGTATCAGCTGATTGTGCTAAAAGGTGATCGGTATCAGCTGATTGTGCTAAAAGGCGATCGGTATCAGCTGATTGTGCTAAAAGGCGATCGGTATCAGCTGATTGTGCTAAAAGGTGATCGGTATCAGCTGATTGCGCTGAAAGGCGATCGGTATCAGCTGATTGTGCTAAAAGGTGATCGGTGATCGGTATCAGCTGATTGTGCTAAAAGGTGATCGGTGATCGGTATCAGCTGATTGTGCTAAAAGGCGATCAGTATCAGCTGATTGTGCTAAAAGGTGATCGGTGATCGGTATCAGCTGATTGTGCTAAAAGGTGATCGGTGATCGGTATCAGCTGATTGTGCTAAAAGGTGATCGGTGATCGGTATCAGCTGATTGTGCTAAAAGGTGATCGGTGATCAGTATCAGCTGATTGTGCTAAAAGGCGATCGGCGATCGGTATCAGCTGATTGCACTGAAAGGTGATCCGTATCAGCTGATTGCACTGAAAGGTGATCGGTATCAGCTGATTGCGCTGAAAGGTGATCCATATGAGCTGATTGCGCTGAAAGGCGATCGGTGATCGGTATCAGCTGATTGTGCTGAAAGGTGATCGGTATCAGCTGATTGCGCTGAAAGGCGATCAGTATCAGCTGATTGTGCTGAAAGGTGATCGGTATCAGCTGATTGCGCTGAAAGGTGATCGGTGATCCGTATGAGCTGATTGCGCTGAAAGGTGATCAGTATCAGCTGATTGCGCTGAAAGGCGATCGGTGATCCGTATGAGCTGATTGCGCTGAAAGGTGATCAGTATCAGCTGATTGCGCTGAAAGGTGATCGGTATCAGCTGATTGCGCTGAAAGGCGATCGGTGATCCATATGAGCTGATTGCGCTGAAAGGCGATCGGTGATCGGTATCAGCTGATTGCGCTGAAAGGTGATCGGTATCAACTGATTGCGCTGAAAGGCGATCGGTGATCCGTATGAGCTGATTGTGCTGAAAGGTGATCAGTATCAGCTGATTGCGCTGAAAGGTGATCGGTATCAGCTGATTGCGCTGAAAGGTGATCGGCTCAAACACAGGTCAGAGTAGATTTACAAATCACTGCTTTCTATCTTCACTGCATTTGACGGGAGGCGTGTGAGGATGTGGTTCTGCACGCAGCCGTCGCACCTCCGCCAGGAGAAACCAGCAGCTCCATTCACACTGAAAGCGCATTAGCGGGTCACGTAGGATGTCCTGCTCTGAAACAGGAGCCAGTGACTAAGATCAATCTCATTAGAAATGAGACCGAGACTGTGCTGAGCTGTAAATAGGGATTAACGCTCTTCAAATAACTCAGACAGTCACCCAAATCTCTCACTGATGATCAGAGGACAAAACCCACCTATATGATGTGGTAAGGGGGGGGCTGTGATCTTCACTTATTAAATGACTATTAACTCTGTTTGTATATGAAACGTGTCACAACTCCTATTAAAGAGACACCGATCCACACATAACACAATATCTGAGAAGCAACACTCATCCTTTATTCACCGTAGGAGCTTTTCTGATAAGCTACTGTGGCTTAAGGAGGTGACTTCACTCCTCTAACTTACCTTGTAAAACAGGTAAATCATATGATAGCAACCAAACAACAACCGAAAGGGGAAGTCCACTCTTTTGTTTTTTTTTAATTCTTGCATAATTAAACGATGTAAATATTAAAAGATGTAATCAGAGCAGTTTGGTGTGAAACGCTCCATTCTAGATAAACTTACCGAGTCAGAACTGTTCACAGTGGTGGTGATAGGAACCAGACGTCCACCTCTAAAAGCTCCCTCACAGAAAGTTCCTACATGAAATGGTTATGAATTCACTGCCTGATGACTGAGACACTGTTTTACGAAGATTTTGGCCTTAAACTCCATTCATCGTGGAGGGATACATGCAGGGCGCTGTGAGGCAAAATAGTCCCCAAAGAAAACTTATTATTTCAGATTTTCCACTATTTTCCATCATCAACATTCCATATAAAGGTTCACTGGTGGTTCTGGATAGTAAATAAAATGTCTATATTTGTGTTGTAGTCATGGCGACCCCTGGTTCCTATCACCACCACTATAAAGACATCTGAACCATTTCACACCAAACCACTCTGAACCGCTCTGTTTACACCTTAACCTTTTAATTATGCGAAATATTTTGAAAAACTGGTGGAGTTCCCCTTTCCTTTAACATCAACACTAACTTCAGCTAAAGCTAGCTGTAGCTTTAACTGCAGCTCTGGGATGCTAAACAAGTGTGTTTAGTGTTACATAATTGCAGTTCTGACCCTGTAAATATGCAGTCAGACAGCTAAATCAGACTGTAATACTGATAAAGGGCATAAAAAGCTCTATACTGTATATTTTAGTGCGCACAGCACAAACTTAACACTACACAGCCTAAGTTACAGTTAGCACCGCTAGCGAAGGGTTAGCCTCTCTGGACCAGTGACTAAAAACAGTCGGTCCACTTTAACTGGACCTACTGATGTAGTAAATGTACTGTAATTAAAGGCAGTACCTTCATAGCCACTCCGGATGACTGGAAGAGCTAATTTAGACTGAGAACCTGGCCGTTCCGAGGGCCGAGAACACCATCAACAGCTAACAGCTTCATCTTCACTCACTCCGAGGGTCCGTCCCATTCGGAGCCGGCCGCCCATGTGCCCTACTCCCTACGTAGACTCCGCCCTCACAGGGCTGTGTTCCGATAGAACACGTTTACTTACAGATTCAGAATCAGAGGCTGTGCTCGAAATAGACTACTACAATGGTTCGATATAGAACCACGAACACTCAAAGAACTACTTGCATGCTTAAAGGGTTCTCTGCATGGTTAAATGGTTCTTCATACTGATGGAGATGGAGTGTTGTATATGGTTCTATATAGAACCAAAAGGTTGTTTTCTTTTAAAAGCTTGACATCATAACAATAGCTGAACCCTTTTTGGTGCCATGTAGAACCCTTTTCTTTATAGAACCATATACGACAAATTCTTCATCAACCTAAGGATGGTTCTTTGAGTGTTCATGGTTCTACATAGAGCCATTGCCATAACTAAAGAACACATGAAGAACCATCTTTTTCAAGAGTGTACGTAACTTACTACTCGAATTCTGTTTGTACCTAAAAGTAGCCCACATTCTTAAAAAATATGGTTCTTCAAGGGTTCTTTAGCAAGGACAATGGTTCGATATAGAATCATGAACACTTGAAGAACTTCTTGCACACTTAAAGGGTTCTCTGTATGAATGGTGAAATGGTTCTTCATACTGACAGAGATTGTGTTGTATATGGTTCTATATAGCACCAAAAAGGTTTTTTTTTTCTTACCCTTTTTGGTGCTATATAGAACCCTTTTCTTTATAGAACCATATTCGACACATTCTCCATCATTCTAAAGATGGTTCTTTGAGTGCTTATGGTTCTACATAGATCCATTATCTTAACTAAAGAACCCCTGAAGAACCATCTTTTTTTAAGTATGTACATAACTTACTACGCGCATACTGTTTGTACTCAAAAGTAGCCTACATTCTTAAAAAATATCGTTCTTCAAGGGTTCTTTAGCAAAGACAATTGTTCAAAATAGAACCACAAACACTCAAAGAACTACTTGCATGCTTAAAGGGTTCTCTATATGAATGGTGAAATGGTTCTTCATATTGATGGAGATTTTGTGTTGTATATGGTTTTCTATAGCACTAAAAAGTTCTTTTTTTCTTACCCTTTCTGGTGCTATATGGAACCCTTTTCAATTAAGAACCATATACGACACATTCTCTGTCAGTCTAAAGATGGTTCTTTGAGTGCTCATGGTTCCACATATAAACATTGTCTTGACTAAAGAACCCCTGAAGAACCATCTTTTTTTAAGTATGTACATAACTTACTACGCGCATACTGTTTGTACCCAAAAATAGTCTACATTCTTAAAAAAATATGGTTCTTCAAGGGTTCTTTAGCAAAGCCAGTGGTTCTATATGAAACTATGAACACTCAAAGAACCCTATTTATGGTTCTTTGAATCGTGAAAGGTTGGTGGACAATGTCCTGTGGTTCTCTATGGTTCTCTTTTTGAAACTGGTTCTAAATAGGACTCTGCTAGGATTCTGCTATTGTTACGCTGTCAAGCTTTTAAAAAGGTTCTATATAGAACCATATACAACACATTCTCCATCAATCTGAAGAACTTTTACACCATGGAAAGAATCATTTAAGCATGCAAGCGGTTCTTTGAGTGTTGATAGAACCATTGTCTTTTCTGAAGAACCCTTGAAGAACCGTATTAAAAACTCTGCTCCCTTTAAAGTGCCCTAAGTAGGCTGCCATGATGTTCATTGGAACGTTCAGCCTAAAGCGCAGCCAATCGCAGCTCCGTCTCCAAGAACCGCCAATTACGTTTACGTTCACTGCTGTTTTTCCCACCTCTATTCAGACAACTCCCGCCCCTGCTTCGATAGGATTGGTGTATTGCTCGTGCGTATGACCATCTAGCCAATCGTAGCGCAAGTGGTGGTGTACCACTGGCCAATCCCGGCGCTAAAAGGGCGGGAGTTTACGCAAAACGGGTGGGAAAACAGTTTGAAGCGTAGCATGCGACTCAATCCAAATTTTACAGCTGTTCACGTTGAGAAACAGTCTATTTAACTTGTGTCTGACAGAAAGTGGCCGACTAGAATGGGTCAGGAAGATGTTTTGAACTTGTAAATCGACAATGGATGTGTGCGGAGGAGCCGAAACGTCGCTAGTTAGCCTGGTTAGCTAAGCTAAAGGGGTCTGGCTGTAGTAACTGTAGCGTTAGTTGAGTCGTGTGGATGAAGAAACTAGTTTATTGGACATTTATAACCGTTCATTAGCCCACAACGATGGCGAGCGTACATGAGAGTCTGTATTTCAATCCTATGATGACTAACGGGGTGGTCCAGGCTAACATCTTTGGCATAAAGGACTGGGTCACTCCATATAAGATCGCCGTTTTAGTTTTGCTCTATGAAATGGCAACAACCAAATCCATCGCTCTTCTGGACAGGAGGAGATTAAACAAGCTTATTTTGCCCCTACAGCAGGTCAGTGAGGTCATTTGGCTCTTATTAGAGGTGCAATGTCATTTCCTGGCGAGCTTGAAATTAATTGTACGTTCCACCTTAAACGGCGCAGCAGCTGCAGTTACATTCTGCGCCAGAATGAAACTGCTGCACCATTTAAGGTGGAACGGAAAATTCGAATAAGAAGCCTGTTGCATCGTCCTGGACGGGTTTGTTCACTCGAAGAACTTCTTGCATGCTGGGTTCTCTGTATGAATGGTGAAATGGTTCTTCATATTGATGGGGATTATATATGGTTCTATATAGCACCAAAAATGTTCTCTTTTTTCTTACCCTTTTTGGTGCTATATAGAACCCTTTTCTTTATAGGACCATACATTCTCTATCATTTTAAAGATGGTTCTTTGAGTGCTGATGGTTCTACATAGAACCATTATCTTAACTAAAGAACCCTTGAAGAACCATCTTTTTGTACATAACTTACTACTCGCATACTGTTTGTACTCAAAAGTAGCCTACATTCTTAAAAGTATGGTTCTTCAAGGGTTCTTTAGCAAAGACAGTGGTTCTATATGTAACTATGAACACTCAAAGAACCCTATTTATGATTAAAGGGTTCTTTGAATCATGAAAGGTTGGTGGAAAATGTGCTGTGGTTTTATATAGAACTCTTTTCTATATAGAACCATATATGACACATTCTAAATCAATCTAAAGATGGTTCTTTGAGTGTTCATGGTTCTACATAGAACTATTGTCTTAACTAAGGAACCATTGATGAACCATCTTTTTTGAGAGTGTACATAACTTAATACTCACATACCGTTTGTACCCAAAAATAGCCTACATTCTTAAAATGTGGTTCTTCGAGGGTTCCTTACCAAAGACAATAAGATATAGAACACTGAACACTTAAAGAACTTCTTGCATGCTTAAAGGGTTCTCTGTATGAATGGTGAAATGGTTCTTCATATTGATGGGGATTGTATACGGTTCTATATAGCACTAAAATGTTCTTTTTTTCCTTACCCTTTTTGGTGCTATATAGAACCCATCATTTTAGGACCATACATTCTCCATCATTTTAAAGATGGTTCTTTGAGTGCTGATGGTTCTACATAGAACCATTATGTACATAAACATACTACTCGCATACTGTTTGTACTCAAAAATAGCCTACATTCTTAAAAGTATGGTTCTCCAAGGGTTCTTTAGCAAAGACAATGGTTCTATATGTAACTATGAACACTCAAAGAACCCTATTTATGATTAAAGGGTTCTTTGAATCGTGAAAGGTTGGTGGAAAATGTGCTGTGGTTCTATATAGAACATTTTCAAAAATGGGTTCTGCTATTGTTATGCTGTCAAGCTTTTAAAAAGGTTCTGTACAGAACCATATACAACATGTTCTACATCAATCTGAAGAACCTTCACACCGTGGAAAGTCTTTGAGTGTTACTGTAATCCACAAAGTCAGTTGTCTGTGTAGCGAAAAACTTTTAAAGTATTTATTACAGGTAAATACTGAAGCCCTGAAGGGCCGTTCGTTTACATGCTTTCACTCCATATTAATTGGTTTTCTTTCTAGACTTCAATTTAGAGCCGTAACACGACACAACGAATGTTTTCTTGTGGTCTCAAGATATTCACGCGATTATCACAACATAACTGATGTTATATGGATAAAACAATGTCCGTTATGCTATGATAATGATGTAAATATTAAGAATACAGCATTTGTTTTGCTGTGATAATTACATGGATATCATGAGATCTCGAGAAAACAAATGAAAATAACCAGTTAATTTTCATGGAAAAAGTGGAGATGGAATCCATGGCCCTTTTGAGCTTCTGTAGAAAGACTTTCATTAGTACTGTTGGCCCAAACTTCACAGTCAGGATCACAGTGGATAAAAAAGAGTAGAGGTGGGCGATATGGCAAAAATGTAATATCACGATGCTTCAAGAAGTTTTTATGATACGCTGATCAATATGCATCATGATATTTAGGCTAGTTATTTTTTAAATTTACTTAATTTGAGCAGATAAAATAGAACACAAAATACTATATTAGTGATAAAAATAACAAAACTACGACTATGATTTTTATTTAATGTTTTACAAACTGCACTGCACTAAAACCAATTAAACAGGCCTAATTTTGCTCACTCTGTAATGAGTGTTTTAAGTCTTTAAGCACTGACGATATCCATGACATGCTCAGAAAAGCAAGCTGAGGCATAGTTGATCACGATAATGGTAAAAAATATCGTGGTATCGTTGCTGACCCCTAACGTTAGAAAGTTTTCATAATTTTCATAATTAAGTGGAGCTGATAAAATGGACAGTGAGCATAGAAACAAGGAGGTGCTCATAATGATATGCCTGATCAGTGTATATTTAACATTTTCCACACTGTACTGCACTAAATCCAATTTAAAGGCCTTATTAAGCTGTTTGTAATCAAGCTTGCAGTTGTGAAGTGTTTTTAAGTATGGATGATACCTACAATATGATCAGAGAAGCATATCGTGACGTAATTTATCACGATAGTATTTCCCAGCCATAATCAAAGGTACCCATTTTATTCCCCAGGGTCCAGATTTAACATTCGAGCAGTTCCTGAAGACGGTGAAGGAATGCTGCCCTCGTATGGTGCACGCTGTCAACCTCAGGTAACATGGCGTTTATTTGCATTTCACAGTTGATTATTTCATTTATTATCTGTCTACATTATCTGTGTTTTCTCCATTCAGGCTGTTTCCAATGGCGGACAGCGAGCTGCAGGACATGGAGCACTTCTTCGCCATTCTGCCCAACGCATTCAGTGATTCCGAAGCCTTTAAGACCAGCGTTGTGGGTGAGTGGGCCAACATCGCGGATCATGATGTGTAATCTAATTGGGTATAAAAAAAAAGCATCTCAGAGAGGCGGAGTCTTTCAGAAGTAAAGATGAGGAGGGGTTCACCACTCTTGAAAGACTGCACCATCAAATAGTGCAACAATTCAAGAATAACGTTTTTAACATAGAATAGCAAAGAACTTTTGTTTTTCATCATCTACGGTACAAAATATCATTAAAAGACTCAGAGAATCTGGAGAAATCTCTGTATGTGAGGGACGAGGCCGAAAACCAGTGTTTGCTGGCCGTGATCTTTGGGCCCTCAGGCAGCACTGCATTAAAAACAGACATGATTCTGTAGTGGAAATCACTGCATGGGCTCAGAAACACTTCTGAAAACCACTGTCTGTGAAAACAGTTCATCACTGCATCACAAATGTAAGTTAAAACTGCATCCCCCGGGCTAAAGACCACTCAGCTTGTTATCAGTGCACAGTTCAAAAGCCAGTATTCATGATGGTATAGGGGGCATTAGTGCACATGGCATGGGTGACGTGCTCATCTGTGAAGGCGCCATTAATGCTGAACGATATATACATGTTTTGGCAACATATGCTGCCATCCAGACGACTTTTTCAGGGAAGGCCTTGATTATTTCAGCAAGACGATGTAAAACCACGTTTTGCACGTATTACAGCAGCACTGCTCCACAGTAAAAGAATCCGGGTACCTGCAGTCCAGACCTGTCACCACTGATGACATTTGGTGCATTATGAAATGAAAAAGATGACAAAGGAGACCCTGAACTGTTCAGCAGCTGAAATCTTATATCAAGCAAGACCGTGAAAAGAGCAAGGTGATGCAGCACAGTGGTAAACAGGCCCCCGTCCCAACTTTTTTGGAACATGTTGCTTGCATCAAACTCAAAATGGGCAAATAGTTTTCAAAAAAACAATAAAATACTTCAGTTTCAGCAATCGATATGTTGTCTTTGCACTATTTTCAATTAAATATAGAGTTTATGTCCATTGTTGTGTTTTTATTTACATTTTGCACAGCGTCCTCACTTTTTTTGGGAACGGCATTGTATGAAGAGACTGAAGTACCAGTTTACGTTTACTCAGCTATGTTCTGTCTTTCTGTCCATGCAGGTCTGTTTATGCGCCAGATGCTGCTGGCCTATAATAAGCTCTCCTTCAGTCAGGTCTATAAGCTGTTCCGGTCACTGCAGCAGTACAGCAACCGCGGCGGCCGACCCCAGCGCGACCTTTCGGCCCTGACCACTGAGGACATGGAGTTGACCAGCAACGAGGACACCAGCGTCGACCCAATGGAGAAGGACGAGCTGGACATGGGACCGCTGCACCAGTCAGACCTCCGGTCAGTGCGCTGAGAGCAAGAGAGCATCTCTGACCTCTCAGTGATTCGATTAGATCGCGTTAGGCTTCAGAATAATATATACATAAAAATACACTGAATGCACAAATAGCCGTGCACTGTTCAGAAGTATTTTCACTGTCGAGGTTAGAGCTGGCCGGTATGGCGAAATATAATATCGCGATACTTCACAATACACGATAATTATTTTTCAGACATCTGATCAGTTAGAACAAAGAAAAAAGAGCCAGTAGTGCTATATTTAAAAAAGACTCTCAAAAACTATGAATACAGTGATTTTTTTTATTCAATATTTGGCATGAAATCCAAATAAAAAGGATCAATTTTGCTCTCTTTATAACGAAACATGCAGTTGTTCAGGGTTCTGACGATATACACGATATGTTCAGAAACGTATACTGTATTGAGACATAATTTATAACAATAATAATATATGTTGTCATATTGCCCAGCCCTAGTCAAGATACTGTAAAACTGCATGATCAGTACCTGTTTCTGAGGGGAAAAAGGTTAAAAGGATGTAAATAAACCTTACATATACTGCAAAGAACACTGCTGTTCATTTGCAAATACATTTTTATTCACAGACATTTGACATTTTATTGGTGGTTGATCTGGTAAATTACAGTAAAGGGCAGCATTTCTAGGGAATTGAAAGAGTGAAAATTAACAGATTTTTAACCATCACTGTCTGTGTTTACATGCAAAGATTTTCTCTAATCTGATTGAACACATTCTGATTTTAGATTCAGACTGAGGTGTTTATTCTCACTCTACACAACACTCTGATGAAAATCTCTGTCTACATGCTCACAACAAGTAATCAGATCCAAAATGACATGTAGAGAACCACTCAATGTAGATGTTACCATGACAACCAGCATCACGTGAGTCCAGTCAGAGTGAGATGTGCAGCAGTGAGCAGCGCTTGTGTTTTTAATCACTTTAAAATGATGTCAGACTCAGGAAAACGTCCTTCACGTGTCCTTATTAAAGAAGGCCGAGAGGAAGACGTCGTGTTCTGAGACACATAAGCTGGACGTCCGTCCCACCGCCGTCTTTTAAAGATCAGAGCATAAACTTCGTCTCCTCTGCAGACCAGTTTCTGCTCCGCCATGTTGAACGGTATAAACTTTCACTGTGACGCGACGAACATGATCAGAACGGACTTAAACTTTCCGATAGGGAATGTAATCAGATACAGGCGTTTACACGGATATTATTCTTCTATTTAACGGATTATTTGCAGGATTACCCACCTCGATCAGTTAGATAGAAGCTGTATTCCGAATGGCCTCAATCAGACTAGACTATTCCGACTGAGGTGTTTACATGGATGTATTCTATTCTGATTCAGCTATTTGTCAGATTATTAATGGATTATTAGGCTGCATGTAAACGTGGCTACTGAGAAAACGTTTAGTCTGGGACTCCTGCTGACAATAATAATACACAGAGACAATTTATATAGACAATAACAACAAAATGTCAAGCTTTATTTATTTTTTAGTTTTAAAATGGACCAAATTTTGCTGAAAAGTAACTGCATAATTTATTAAATATTATCAGTTATGAAGTTGTAAATTCATTGCAGCTTCAGATCCATACGTACCTGATCAGTAGGCATTCTTACTGTTCATGGCCTTCTGCAGAGTCTTTGACTGTGTTGTTGTTGCATTAAAGTCGCTAAATTTTTGCTCTTCTCTTCTCTCTGTAGCTCTGGCGAGACTCGAGGGCCACTCTCTCAGAAACAGGCCGAATACTTCCTCGCCCGACAGGTCAGCTCCGACTGCGCACTTCAGTGTGTTAAGTTTAAAGGGCACATATCATGGAAAACCAATTTTTTTTTCACTTTTTTGAAATAACAGGTTGATGTAGTTTGCACCGATACCACTTTTTCCCCGATACGGATACCTGATTCATAAGAAACACATACCGATACCAATACTAACTCTATCTAACCTAACTCACCTATAAGTCCTGATATTTATACAACTACATTTTAAAACTATTTTACTTTGGTAAAATCTGTGTTTTGCGTCACAAATAAAACACACTCAGCTGGGCTAAATGGAACATGATTACGAATTATGAAACATGTTTAACAACTTTTATTTTTAATATATTTACTGTGCGAAACAGCTAAAACAGAACTAAACAGTATACAGATAAACCTGTGGTGTTTACACATCAACACGTAGCAGCTTCTCTTAGTATAGCGGACTGCTGTGCTAAAGGCTAAGTCCAGGCTAAAGGCTATCATCACGGCAAGAGTCCGGCGGTTCCTTCGGCTCTCTCAGTGACATTAACTCAGACCGTGAGTGACCACACAGAGGCAGACGAGTGATTACTGAAAGAAGCAGCTCAGCCAATCAGGTTATCAGCTCCGTTAGTGTGTTTTTCACACCAAAAACTGCCGTTACAGATTCGGCCATGTTTTTACTGCTGCTTGACGTCCCACACGCCGACGTGGTGTTAAGTTCTGTCTACTGGCGCTCATGTACGCATCAGGAATTGCTTTGTGGTGTCAGTCATAGGTATCAGTATACCCATCACCGATACCGATGCTGCGTTTAAGTGCTAGTATCGGCACAGTACCGCATCAATGCGACACTATTGTACCACGTACAGTCCTTAAAAGTACAGTACATTAAAACCATACTGCAGAAACAGCCAGCTTGAATTCACCGTTTCTGTGATGTCACAAAACCCAACACTTTTACATGTGAAGTTATAAGGAGTGTTTGGGCCAGGGCTAAATGAGACACAATACAGGGCAGCCAATCAGAGCAGAGCTCATTTACATATGTCGGTCTTAAAGGTACAGTAACTGAAACAGCCTGTTTGAAAAGAGGTCAAATAAAATGAACAATGACAAAGACAAGAAAAGTGTATCTGCGAAAATAGTTCTGAACCCAGTGTGGTTGTGGTTCTTAGGCATATCTGTTGAAGAATGATGAGAACAAAGCCATGAAGCCGGCGAAGCTGCAGGACGAACTCAACAACATCCTCAAATTCAACCCGGATTTTGCTGAGGCGGTGAGTTTATCACTGAAACATCCTTCAGAGTGGCTAATGGCGGGAAATATGACATTATGTTATGGTTATCCTGATCAGTTCTGTCACTGTACTCTTTTCTGAGTTTTAGATGGGCGTGTTTAGTACTTCTAGAGCACTGAACAGCTGCTGAACAGAACAGAATTTTTCAGTTCTCACTTGTTTACCAACCTCAGAAAAACAAAATATTGTGTTTACATCCTGTGTATTGTCTGTATGTGCCTGATACTGGAGTGTTTTTCTGGTTTTTATATCTCTTTCTCTCTCTCTGCAGCACTATCTGAGCTATCTGAACAGCATGCGTGTTCAGGACATTTACATCTCCACCCACAGCCTGCTGCACTACTTCGACCGGCTCATCCTGTCGGGAGGAGAAGGGAAGAGTAACGGAGACGAGGGCTACGGACGCAGCCTGCGTTACGCCGTCCTCAATCTGGCAACCCTGCACTGCCGCTTCGGACACTAGTGAGCGCCCTGCAGACAGATATGAGCTTCATTAACTGACCTATACAGACTCAGTTTATATCACAATACCTACATTTAGAGTCGGTTATTCATTCAGCCTAATGAGAAACTGTAGAACAGACTCAGTTTATATCACAATACCTACATTTAGAGTCGGTTATTCATTCAGCCTAATGAGAAACTGTAGAACAGACTCAGTTTATATCACAATACCTACATTTAGAATCGGTTATTCATTCAACCTAATGAGAAACTGTAGAACAGACTCAGTTTATATCATGTTTAGTATAATATTACGAACATAACGGTCTCAATATGGTATTGGAAAATGGAAAAAAATGAATGTGTGAAATAGGATATGGAGACTTAACATACAGTCAGACACTAGGAGGCGCTAATAACCGTTGTTGTTAATATGGTCATCACAAAGACATGGAAGAACTGAATTATCATATTTGAAAACTGACAATTATAAAAATTATAAAAATTATTTTTTTATGTAGGGCCTTCTTTAAAAATTCAAAGCACTTTACAGAAATAAACACATTTATACAAATATCTCAATCTGTACAGTGGATAAACTGGTTATTCTAGTGTTTTGTTAGTTAATAGTGTTTATTGATTACCAAAAAATGTAATGAACAGCCATGCAGGCCTTAAAAGAAAGGTATAATATTTAACTTGAATCCCTCAGCCTGAATCTGCAGCTGAATCAATGTATTATACTGTATGCATTGTGTTATGAACTGCACTGTTGTGCTGTGAATGTGTATTATAAAGTGTAGTTTGGGTAAGTGTGTAAATTGTGTTTTATTCTGTTTGTGTTTTTGCAGTCAGCAGGCTGATCTGGCTCTGCAGGAGGCTATTCGAATCGCACAGGAAGCCAACGATCACGTCTGTCTCCAACACTGCCTGGTAGACCTCCTCTGTTGATCTACCTGCATGTTTAAGGACAAGCTACATTATAGATCTTCATCTCTGCTGTTGTTTAATGTATCTTCACTCTCTCTCTCTGTAGAGTTGGTTGTACACGTTGGAGCAGATGAAGGGGTCCGACAGCGTGGTCCTGACCGAAGACTCTGTCAAAATGGCTGCTCACTTTTGTTTACCTGTAAGTATATTTGGTCAAGAATGCTGGACTTCATACAGCTACATACAGGAAAAACCAAAACTACACTGCAGATTCATACTGGATTAAAATCGCTCCACAATTATTACTGTCAGACTGTAAAACTACACACACTGCAGATTCATACTGGATTAAAATCACTCCACAGTTATTACTGTCAGACTGTAAAACTACACACACTGCAGATTGAAATCACTGATCTGGTCGGCAGTCATTTAAATTATAGCACATAGATACAGCTGTCTTTTAGCCCAGAGTAAATTAATCTACAAGTCACTGTATGTATGTCTCTATTTATTTTAGTACCTGGCGTCTCTGGGCATTCAGTCTCTGGTCCAGCAGGGGGCGCTGCAGGGCATGCCGGCCAATAAGCTGCTGGACGCTCTGCGGGGGACGGACATCATGCACTGGAAACAGAGCCTGTCGGAGCTGATAGACATCAGCCTGGCTCAGACCTCGTCCATATGGAGGATGTATGGAAAGAGGTGAGACGTCATCATAAGCGTTTCTGGTGTTAGGAGCTCCATTCCTGGTGTGTGTGAGCTGTACTGTAGTTTGGCACTGAGGTCAGGTTCTGTATGTACGTGTATGTGTTTGTAGCACTATGGCCCGGCAGCAGGCGCAGCTCCTGCTGAACATGAACAGTCTGGAGCCGGTGAACTTTGGCGTTCAGCAGAACAACACAGAACCTTTCGCCATCGCGCTGTGCCACCTGGCGGAACTCCATGCAGAGCAGGTAACACTAACACTGGAGCAGGTAACGCTAACACTAACTTACCTTTAACCAGAGCAGGTAACACTAACACTAACTTACCTATAACTGGAGCAGGTAACACTAACCTTTAACCAGAGCAGGTAACACTAACACTAACTTACCTATAACTGGAGCAGGTAACACTAACACTAACTTACCTATAACTGGAGCAGGTAACACTAACCTTTAACCAGAGCAGGTAACACTAACACTAACTTACCTATAACTGGAGCAGGTAACACTAACCTTTAACCAGAGCAGGTAAAACTAACACTAACTTACCTATAACCGGAGCAGGTAACGCTAACCTTTAACCAGAGCAGGTAACACTAACACTAACTTACCTTTAACTGGAGAAGGTAACACTAACCTTTAACCAGAGCAGGTAACACTAACACTAACTTACCTTTAACTGGAGAAGGTAACACTAACACTAACTTACCTTTAACTGGAGAAGGTAACACTAACCTTTAACCAGAGCAGGTAACACTAACACTAACTTACCTTTAACTGGAGAAGGTAACGCTAACCTTTAACCAGAGCAGGTAACACTAACACTAACTTACCTTTAACCAGAGCAGGTAACACTAACACTAACTTACCTTTAACTGGAGCAGGTAACACTAACCTTTAACCAGAGCAGGTAACCGTAACCATTTTTTGCTGTGACACAACTAACTAATCACCTCTCCATGTGCAGTACACAGTGAAATTAGCAGTGGAGCCACATAAGTAACACAGCACATTAACTCTCTAACTCTTTGAGGACCAGTATGTTGATCTTTCAGTCCCATTATTTTTATAGTAGTTCCAGAATAATTCATTGTTGTTATAAATAATAGGGTTAATTATTTAAGTAATGGAATAATGAACACACAGTTTTAGGGCTTAGTTTTAGAAAAGCACTATATATTAAAGTGTATAATTTCTTTATTTTGTTTATTACATTTTTTAATTGTAAAAAGCAGCATGTTTCTGAATTTTGTCTGTGGTTTGAAAAGAGTTTCTGGGTTTTATGTCCCTCTCAGGGTCTGTATGGTGCTGTGAGTGACATCATTAAACACCTGAAGCAGCAGTTTCCTCCTCACACTCAGCACGCCAAGGTCAGTCTGTTAATGAAGCTGATTCACACAGTCACTCTGACAGACTGTAATACACTACAGGAAGCGTAGGGGGCGATAGGGCTTCTACTGTTTCATTTAAAAAGCTCTATAATGTTCATATGATCCACACAGTCACTCTGACAGACTGTAATACACTACAGGAAGTGTAGGGGGCGATATGACTTCTACTGTTTCATTTAAAAAGCTCTATAATGTTCATATGATATACAAAGTCATGCTTAGTCGATTATAGAAATTATTTTTCACAAAAATCTGATCACAGATATGAGTGTTTTTTCCTGTTGCAGCTGTGGATGCTCTGTGACCTGAAAATCCAGTTTGAGAAAGCAATGAATGATGGGAAATATCACCTGGCAGAGCCACACGTCACAGCCATTTCAGCCCTGAACGCCACAGAGGGGCTGTACAGGTACGCTTCACCTGCCCAGGTCACATAACTGGATACTCATTACAGAAATACCAAACAAGTGCTAAATTTAGCATTGTAGGCTAATAGAAATGTGATCTTGAATCATTATTTCTGAAAACGCCTGTAAAATCCTCAGGACATCATTACAGACGTTCAGAACGCAGATAAAACTGACAGATTACAGGCTATTAAAGACGACATCAGTAGCCGCTGCTCTGGAGTGAAGGGAACAGAGAGGTTAGATTAGAAGGTAGTTTATCTATAGTTCGTGTGTTTGCAGGAAAGCTCAGCTGTTGAAGGCTTTAAATCAGATGTCAGACGCCTCCAGGATCCTGCAGCGTGTTCAGCAGCTCAGTGAGAAGAACAAGAACACGGAGATGATCATCAGGTGTGTGTGTGTGTGTGTGTGTGTGTGTGTGTGTGTGTGTTTTTGTATGTTTTCAGTACATTAAACTCCTGATTGTATGAAAAACAGGACAAACCTACAGGAGCAACAAAGGCCATTAAATACTTTTCATAGAAACTTTTAATTGTTTAGACTAAAAGAGCAAAACCATTTCTTCCTGATTCCTGAGGTTAAGATTAGACTTATATATATATATATATATATATATGTATGTATGTATGTATGTATGTGTATGTATGTATGTGTGTGTGTGTTTGTGTGTGTATGAATGTCATACAAATGGGACATTATAGGACATATTATTTTTATTTATTAATTTACATAGGAACTTAAATACATAAAATACAAATGGGACATATAATATGTAGATTGTTTGGCGGTATGGAGATTCGTGAGATGCTTGTATCGCATACATAAATTGGAAAATTCCAGCTGCCACTTGTGTGAAATCCTCAAGATCCACGAACCAAAAGAAATGGTCCAAAACTGCATAGAATAAAATCTTTCTACGTTAAATTAATAGTTAAGAAGTTTTTCCTTCTCCTGAAAAGTTGCTATTTTGGAAAGGTTTTTATAATTTTAGGGACTTTTATTATTATTATAATTATTATTATTACCTCCCCACCCAATGTCATGACAAGATACTAACCTCTATGTGTAAACAGGGTGATGTTGGCCACCGCGGAGCTGCACTGGGACTCGTCCGGATTCGCCACAGCGCTCCCGCTCCTTCTGCAGGCTTTAGCTTTAGCACGGCAGCACAACCTGCAGAGCCTGGAGTCCGAGACTGTGCTGCACCTGGCCTTCACACAGGTACGTACACATACGGGGGGGTGCATTCTGACTAACTTTGATATTCGAGTATTTAGCTAACAGACTGGGAAAGAAAAAAACCAGCAGAAGGAAATCAAGTGTTTTAGAGATTACTGAACACCTCCACAGGGAGTGTGTGATGGTTTTAGGTGTGTTAGTGGGGTAAAAGCTTCCATTACTTGTTAGCTACATTAGTCTCATAGCTCCAGGGCTAAAACTAAAGAATCCGATTTCAGACATGTCTTGGATCACTGACTAAATCTGGGGTAAGAGGGGGAACTGGGGGGATTTTATTTGTATTGATTAATTAATTAATTAATTAGGGCCTTTCCAAAGCTGAAGGTTGCTGTATTAGTGAAGTGTCCCTTTATCAGTGCGGGGGTCTCAGTGCCGTGTTTGTCTGTGTAGCTGATGTTGGGGATCCCGGAGCAGGCTCTGGCCCTGGTTCAGGACGTGTTGGAGTGCGTGTTGGCTCATGGATCTGTGCTGGATAAAGCCCGGGCTCTGCTGCTGGCTGCCCGCTGTCAGGCTGCTCTCGCCGCGTCGGCGCCGGAGGAACGCAGACTGCGCGGTAAAAGCTCAAACACAAACATCTCCAGCGCCTGATTAAAGAACCGATCCACCGCATTTTTCCAGCACCCGTACTGAACAGTCGCACGTTTCACGCGTGATTTATCTGAAAACTATGTGATCATAAAGTCGACACATGAAACGTTGTGTGAATGTGATCACGTAACGTCTTGCCCTGAAACAGCATGTTTTTCGTGTCATCACATTTTCTCATGTGATCACACAATTTTTTGCATGTATGTGGAAAATGTGGCTAAAAAAACACACGATCATGATTTTCTTGTGATGCGATGGAGCGATTTTCACATGAAATCATGTTTTTTTAAAATGTGATCACACATTTTTCAACATTTAATATAATCAAATTTTTGATATGTATATGAAAAATCACGTGTGTGTGGTTTTAATATTTAGTTTTTTTCCTCGAACGAAGGTTAAGAGGTGATGTGCTATTTTTTTTTTTTTTACTCCACATGGTCTCTAGTGGATTATTGATTTTATAAAACAACCAAAATATAGTATTATAAAATTCAACAATTTTGAATGAATCATTTAATCAGTAATAATAATAATAATAATAATAAAAATAATAATAATAATATTAAACAGTTCTTTCACCAAGTAATGTTGTTCATTATCAGTAAGCTGTGGTTGCCAATCAGCATAACTGTCAAAGATTATTCCATGATTTTTAATAACTTTTTCTTTCCTGTTTTGTTTGTCTGTCTCTCTCTCTCTCTCTCTCTCTCTCTCTCTCTCTCTCTCTTTTTTTTGTCGTTCTCTCTCTGTCTCTCTGTCTCTCTCTCTCTCTCTCTCTCTCTCTCTCTCTTTTTGTCGTTCTCTCTCTGTCTCTCTCTCTCTTTTTGTCGTTCTTTCTCTGTCTCTCTCTCTCTCTCCTCTCTCTCTCTCTCTCTCTCTGTCTGTTTCTCTGTCTCTCTCTCTCTCTCTCTCTCTCTCTCTCTCTCTCTCTCTCTCTCTCTCTAGCTGTAGAGATGTCTGTAGAGACTCTGGGTGAAGCTGCTCTGTATTTCATTCAGCTGAACTGTAATCAGCGTCTGAGGGAGGTTTATTACCTGCAGGCTCGACTCCACCACAGTCTGGGAAACGTCTCTGAGAGGAATCAAAGCGCTCTGCAGTTCCGCCTCCTCAACCAGGAGCTTCCGCCGTCGGCCAGCGCGGCCGTCCCTCTGCTCTGAACCGCCTTCGTCACAGAACACCTGATCCACAGGAATCGGCTCACCTGATCCACAGGAATCGGCTCACCTGATCCACAGGAATCAACTCGTCTGCAGTTCTGAAGCTTGTTTGATGCTTGTGAGGATGTAAAATGTAAAGAATTGATAAATACAATTTGTTTTGTACCTAAAATGAGACTGTTTGGTATTTTTTGTGTTCTTGGTGCTGGAAATGAACACGGAGAGCAGAATTCAGTAACGAGAGTTTCAGAAACATCAGAAGGTCAAAGGAGACGGTAACTATTTTAAAGTACACAGTAAAGGTACAAAAACGAGTCACAGAAGGTGAAAGTGCTGTAGCTCAGTGGAGAGACTCTCACATAGTAAACCTTCATTCACAAAGCATCATCAGATCAAAGAAATGAAGATGAGCACAAAGCATCATCAGATCAAAGAAATGAAGATGATTTTAAACAGCAGAAACTCACACATGGAAAAAGACCATCACAGCTCAGTGACCAGGATTTCCCTGAGTGGTTCTTCTCATACTTCTAGAGAGGTTCCCCTTTTTAGACTTTGTTCCTTTTGGTGGTTCTTCCTCATTCTTTTGGAGATGTTCTCCTTTTGGCTCTCGGTTCCTCTCAGTGTTTTTTTCCTCACGCTCTTAGGGAGTTTTTTCTTTTGGGTTTGGTTCCTGTCAGTGGTTCTACCTCATGCTTTTAGAAGGGTTCTTCTTTTAAAGTCTATGTTCCCCTCAGTAGTTCTTCCTCATGCTTTTAGATGGGTTCTTCCTTTGGGTCTATGTTCCTCTCCGTGGTTCTTCCTCATGCTTTTAGAGGGGTTCTTCTTTTGAGTCTATGTTCCTCTCAGTGGTTCTTCCTCATGCTTTTAGAGGGGTTCTTCTTTTGAGTCTCAGTTCCTCAGAGTGGTTCTTCATGCTCTTTGGGAGTTTCTCCTTTTGAGTCCGTTCCTCTCCGTGGTTCTTCCTCATGCTCTTAGAAAGGTTCTCCTTTTGAGACTAGGTTCCTCTCCGTGGTCCTTCTTCATATTCTTAAGGAGGTTCTCCTTTTGAATCTAGGTTCTTCTCAGCGTTTCTACCCAATGTTCTTAGGGAGATTCTCCTTTTGAGTCTTAGTTCCTCTCATTGTTTCTTCATGCTCTCAGGGAGGTTCTCCTTTACTGTTTTGGTTCCTCTTAGTTCTTCCCCATGCTCTTAGTGAGGTTCTCCTTTACTGTTTTGGTTCCCCTCAGTGTTTCCACCCCAGCGCGCTTAGGAAGTTTCTCCTTTTGAGTTGAACCACTGAGCGGAACCAAGACTGAAAACGGGGAACCGCCTAAGAGCATGACGTAGAACCACTAAGAGGAACCAAGAGCCCCAGATTTTTCACTCATCCTCCTCTCACTGAGAACAACCCCATCCATGCAGATGTTGATCTAGGACCTGTACTTGGTTCTCCCATTTAAGAAGCTCCTCAACAAACACGAAACTAGTCTCTAGTCCTAAACACACCTGGAAACGCCTCCTGCGCTCTGATTGGTTACTAACCTTTAGAACCACTCCACCAATCCCCGCGCAGGCCCAACTTTTTTGGAAGTTCTGTACACGCGTGCGCGGTCTCCACTCCTCCCAGCCTGGCTCCTCCACGGTCCTCCCCAGAAGATGGAGTCTCTCGGCGGCTACCCGAGCAAATCCAGCCCGCGAGGAAAAGCCCTGCCGGTGCTGATGAGCCTGGCTGTGTGTTTGGGGTCGCTTTACTTGCTGCACAGCAGATTCGCGAAGCCAAGACGACTTAAAGACTTTTATTCCTTTGAAGTGAAGGACGCGCGAGGAAGGAGCATCTCTCTGGAGAAGTACAGAGGAAAGGTGGGCTGGACTTTTGTAAACAGTGGATATTTTTTGATGTATAAATGTTATTTCTGATGTTTGCATTGGTTGGAATGGGAAATGCATGATAATTAGGGATGATTAAAGCTGATTAAACCCTCAAACGAGCTTTGGAACCAAGTTGAAATGGCTTTTTATTGGAATTTTTCCGTTCCACCTTAAATGGTGCAGCAGTTGCATTGTGGCGCCTGAGGCGCCACAATGCAACTGCTGCACCATTTAAGGTGGAACGGAAAAATTCCAATAAAAGGCCAATTTCAGCTTAATAACTTACAAACTTTGTCTTATTAGAAAAATATATGTACACTAAAGCTTTTATAACCCAAAATGTTTTTTATAAACACCTTTATTGTTCTGCTCTTCTAAGATCTCGCTGGTTGTAAACGTGGCGAGTCAGAGCGAGCAGACCGAGGAGAACTACCGGTTCCTGCAGGAGCTGCACAGAGAACTAGGCACTGCCCATTTCAACGTTCTGGCCTTCCCCTGCGGTCAGTACGGCCAGACCGAGCCCGGCTCCAGCAGGGACGTGGAAGCCTTCGCCAAATCCCACTATGGAGTGACCTTTCCCATCTTCAGCAAGATCAAGATCATGGGCTCAGAAGCAGAGCCCGCATTCAGGTTCATCACAGGTAGGACCAGAACCTGGATCCAGCTCCATCAGGCAGTGAGTTCATAACCATTTCATGTAGGAACTTTCTGTGAGGGAGCTTTTAGAGGTGGACGTCTGGTTCCTATCACCACCACTGTGAGCAGTTCTGAGCGTTTCACACCAAACCACTCCGAATGACGTCTTAGCTTGTTAATTATGCAGGGAATTTTGAAAGTTAGGTGGAATTCTCCTTTAAATGTGAGATTTCACATGCTGTTGTTTTATAAACAAGGTTTTTTTTATATGGAGAGGAATTTTTGCAACATTAAAAAGCAGGAAATTGTGAAGTTTTATACGCATATGATGTGAAATATGGGCCAAAATGAAAAATAAGCCCTTTATTACACTGTTTTTATGTCGCTTGAACTCTTTACTCAAAAATAATGCAGAAGGATTTGCATTTTAAAAATAAAATGCTGAATTTATGTCAGAATTACAGAATACAATCCACTGTAAAATGTAATAAAGGCACGACTGTACTGCTTTCCACTGAGCTGTGGTGGGCGATATGGCAAAAATATAATATTGCAAGAAGAATATTAAAGAAATTTTCACGATATGTGATAAAATGTTCCAGTGTGCTTTTTTTGAGCATATTGTGGATATCATCAGTACTCAAACAGCTGCATGTTTGATTATGAAGAAAGCTTTTTAAGTTCTGTTTAATTGGATTTAGTGCTGCTCAGTTTGTGAAATATTAGTTATAGTTTTTTATAGTAATTTTTAATGTGGCACTACTTTGGCTGTCCCAACTTAAAACATAAACATGGTGACATAGAGATCATGAAAACATCTTAAATTATTGTGATATTAGTTTTTTGCTGTATCGACCAGCTCTGGTGTTAGACAGTAATATTAGCATAATGGATAACTCAGGGAATTCTTATTTTTGGTGAATCAGGATCTGAAGCTGGTCTAAAAGTCTAATTAAAACAAAATTCAGTTTCTTTGTGTTGATGCTTTTACTCATGTATGAAGTGTTTAGTTTGAAATTCATCAAAATGATCTGGTTTGTGAGCTCACTGTTGGTGTTATTGTAGTAGTCAGACAGATTTATGCTTTTTCATAAATTCACATACTGTAGTTTGATGCATTTGGTTCACTTTTGCAGTCGACAGCAAAGCAGCAGCTCACCGGCGTTATATTACTGAGTTTTCTCAGGAATCAAAGTCAAGTAAAAAATTCAGACACACAGGTAAATAAATAGCGACTATTTATAGGTGAGGTACAGTAAATCTGTCTGCTCTGAAGTGGTAATACCTGCATGCACATCACTGCACTAGCGCTCTGATACGTCTCTTGTACAAACCCTCCACATAAGTTGTGTATTTCTGATGGTCAGTTCTCACTTTTTTTTACAACCCCGTTTCCAAAAAACTTGGGACGCTGTGTAGAATGTAAATAAAAACAAAATGCAGTAATATGCAAATCATTTAAACCCTATATCTAATTGAAAATAGTACAAAGGCAACATATCAAATGTTGAAACAGAGAAATTTTATTGTTTATTGAAAAATATTTGCCCATTTTGAATTTAATGCCAACAACACATTAAAAAAAGTTGGGACGGGGGAACAAAAGGGTGGTGAAGTTGTGTAATGCTAAAAAAACACCTGGTGGTTGATTGACAACAGGTCAGTAACATGACTGGGTATAAAGAGCATCTCAGAGAGGCGGAGTCTTTCAGAAGTAAAGATGAGGAGGGGTTCACCACTCTGTGAAAGACTGCACCATCGAATAGTGCAACTTTTTAAGAATAACGTTTCTCAACATAAAATAGTAAAGAACTTTAGCTTTTCATCATCTACGGTACATAATATCATTAAAAGATTCAGAGAATCTGGAGAAATCTCTGTATGTAAGGGACGAGGCTGAAAACCGTTATTTGCTGGCCGTGATCTTTGGGCCCTCAGACAGCACTGCATTAAAAACAGACATGATTCTGTAGTGGAAATCACTGCATGGGCTCAAACACTTCTGAAAACCACTGTCTGTGAAAACAGTTCATCACTGCATCACAAATGCAAGTTAAAACTCTAAAACACAAAGAAGAAATCAGATACAAACAGGATCCAGAAATGCTGGAGGGGGGATGGGGTCGCAAAGAGAATGCCCCCCAAAGTCATTGTCCATTTTATCAGCTCCACTTACAATATAGTATCATCTTGTGGCGTGGGGGTCCTGTGAGGGTCTTGACCATTGAGAAACAGGGTGAAAGGGGGCTAACAGATTATGCAGAGAAACAGATGGACTACAGTTGTGCTTTCTTCTGGCAGTGTAGCGACAGTGTAAGATCTGAAAAGGCTGTTTTCCTGTACTAAAAAAGTACATTTTGCTACAGTTCATTTGAACCCACCACTCTCCTTGTCTTTGTTTGTTTGTTTGTTTGTTTGTTTTTTGTTTTTTTGTTGGACCAACAATTTGACCAAAAATAATTTTATCTATTAATTTATTTATTGCCAGAAAGTCCTCATTTTGTTCATGCCTGCCTCTGGAAAGAGGAAGTTTAGATAAAGTAGTATCACAAATTTTATACAAATATTAGTAATTTTGATTAAGACCCATATTTAATGGAAAACTGAACATTTCTTGTGTTTTCAAATAAGACTGTAAAGTGCCGTATAAACATTGTTGAAGTTTAAACTCTAATGAACCTTAACTCTGTTCTGTCTTATCTACACTCAGATTCGGTGCAGAGGATACCAAAGTGGAACTTCTGGAAGTTCCTGGTGAACGCCGAGGGCCAGGTGGTGCGGTTCTGGCGGCCGGAGGAACCCATGGAGGAGATCAGGCAGGAGGTCACGGCACTCATTCGGGAGATCATCCTGAAGAAGAGGCACGAACTCTGAGGGTCTGAGACCCAGCAATGAACATAGGAAAGGTTCCTGAGAGAAAAGACGCCTTTACAGTGTTGCCTTACGAACTTCTCTGAACTCTAAATGTGGTCCGTCCGTCTGTCTGTCTGCTGTTTCTAGATGAGCCCAGATGTTGGTGTTTGCCTGCTTTCTGTGTGCCACTTTGGAATCTTCTATGTGTGAATTAGAGCCCGACCGATATGAAAAGTACAGGTTCTTCATTTTTCAGCATCAGGAAAAAGGTAGAAAACATGCACTGTGAAGAATGAGAGGTCAGCTCAACTCAGTGATCTAGTAACTGATTACATGGCTTTTCTTGAGTTGACTTAACTTGAGGACGCCGGAGTTCACACAACTCAGACTAGCCAGGGCTCTTTCATCTCACAGTCCTGCTGGACGTTTTTCCTCTTGGGTACAAACTTACGGATGGCTGTGGCATCGCTGGGGCTCAAACTCACAACCTCTTGTTGGGGTGACGGCTTAGTCCACTGCAGCACTCAGGAACACGTGAAGCAGCTCAGATTTTGTGTCTAAAATGTTTAATATACTGGAGAAGATATTTGTTGTTTAAAATTTTAAGAGAGGTGTGGTTTCATGTGGTGCATCTGTCTAATAATTCATCCCAACATCAGACATCAGGAGGTTGTGAGTTTGAATCCCAGCAATACCACAGCTTCCATATCCGGAAGCCCAAGAGGAAAATCTGCCAGATAAGACTGTGTGATAGAAGGAGCACCTTCTATCCACACCTGTGGATGTTTTCAGATCTGATCAGCTTGATTTTCTCCTCTCTCTCAGAGATGAAAGCTTTAAGTGCTGTTTATCTGATGGGGCAGTTTTGGGGTCGACCAGCTCTTCCAGGTGGTTGTTAGGAGCCCCATTTTCTCTGGACCTCATTGCTCACTCATGCTTATTTCTGCTTTCAGCCACACCCATCTTTGATTTTCATTTAAAAAAAAAAAAAAGCATAAAAAGTGTATCAGTATCGAAATTCAGGTATCGGCTGTGGTGGTGGTGTTGAAAGGATTTCCAACAGTCATATTGACTGTTATTATCAGCTGACCGATATATCGGTCAGGCCCTAAAATAAAATGTATTTTTCTGTAGTTATGGTGACTGAAGTCTCAGGGCGCTCTGGCCTGTTCATCCAAAACCACTGAGGTATTTTCATCATGAGGTTAAAATCCACTCTGCTGGAAGTAAACGACACAATTAAAACTTCATCATTTTTAATCCATGCATTTCTCATTTTCATGACAGTTTTTTCAATTTTAACATTCGCACAAACACAACATACTGAATTCTCACAGATTGACAACAATTTGTTCATTTCAATTAAAAATAAACCAAATGTAGAACAATACCACATTCTTGCACTCATCTTATTTGCAAAGGAATGGTTTGTTAATATAATGTAAACTGACAAAATCAGACCACTAAACAGTTTTGCATATCGTTGCTGTCGGAAGAAAACCTCGTATATCTATTTTTGTCATTTTTCAGTTTTTGACATAATTCGAAAAAAGGCCTGTTGGCCTTTTCAGTGGGGGGGTGGAGTCTGGTTCCATTGACTTACATTAAATGTAAGTTTTTTCTTTCTCCTGTAAAGTTACCCTTTTGGAAATAGGGGGTTTTCTTCCGACAGCAGCGATATACTTAAAATAGATTTTCTCATTTGAACTACAATCCGACTACATCAGAACAACTGAATGTTGACATTAATTACAGCTTACAGTAGTTTAGCCCCACCCATTCCTGTTGAAGTGATAAGGAGTGTTGTTCCTACAGACAGTCTGTACAGAGTTATTGGAGGGGAAGTTGTGAGGTAAATGATTAAACATTCCATTCCTGGCTGTCAGGAAGTAAATGCATCATTGAAGGATCCACACATTTAAAGAGAACAACTGAAGTCTTTTTCCCACGAATTTCAGTCCCCATGCATGTTTAAGGCTAGACAGAACTCTGACAGGGACACAGGAACCACAGATAACAGAGGTGTTGATCAGGTAGCTAACGGAGTTAGGTTTGTTTCAGAGATATGCTGTAACGACATAATTATGTTTACAATCACAGAGTCGGTTATCATAAAAATCATTGTTTCTGTATGTGGTAGCTAGATAACTTGCTAACATGGTTGGAGAAGTAGCTGATGCTAATTTAAAACCCTTTTATTCTGAACAAGCAGTTTAAATCCTCCCAGTCAGGGGCTTTTTACTGCCACATTCCAGACCTGACTACTTTTTGAACAAGACATATTATATTGCAGCCAATCACAGCAGGAATAAAGTACAATAAATATAAAATACAAGAAGTGTTATGCTACGACATCAGCAAAGACAAAGTCTATAGTCACCCACATCTTTTTCGTAAATACATCCCAAAACCTCTCGACCTGCACCCAGGTCAACGTTGTTCAAACTTGTTTTAAAACAAAATATGACATGCTGTAAAATACACGGTGATTCAAAAAGATTAATCCGATTTCAAAGCGCCATATTTTTACAACCGTTAGGCGCCGAGGAGCCAATCACAATCCAATTGAAAGAGGGGGTCATAGAGTTTCTGACTGTCAGTGGAAGATGGCTCCCTTCAGTCTGAGAGGAGATGAGACCCCTGAGCAGAAAGTGTTCTGCGTTCTCCACTTCAATAAGAGTGAATCCGTCATAACTGTGCAGTGTGATTTTCGTGGGCAGTGAAGCTCCAATAGCTCAGAGCGTTCGTCGTTGGTTCCACAACACTGGATGATCTCCGAAATCGCACTGAAAGAGCCGTGAGTGCAGCGACACCCGACACGCTCAATCCAGTATGGGATGAGTTTGACTATGGTCAACAAGTCTGGACCACTTTAATAAAAACCTAGATGTGGTCTGAGTAGGCTGAGAGAAGTTTTGGGGGTGTATTTAGAGAAAAGATTTGGGTGACTGTTGACGTTTAATGTTTGACATTAGCTTTGTAGCTCTAGCCCTAAACTAAAGAGGGAAAATTTGGACACCAAACATGGCTGATCAACTGCAATCTAGGATAAATGGAAAATTCACCATTTTTAGTCCAAAGTTGTTCTACCCAGTCCTATCAGGTAAATGATAAAAGATGATACCTCTGACACACCTGGCTCAGCTCATAAGCAAACAGGTCACAACCACTGCTGTGTTTGATATCCTAGTCTAGGTAATAGCAAACTACAACCTGTACAACTACAACCACTGTCCACTCCTTACAATCATTCATCTCACAGTCTTGATCTTCAGGTCTGCAGATTTCTCTGTGGTACTGAATATGGGGTAGATCTGCTCTCCATCTGTGAAGTTCATATGTCTGAATGTGTAAATGTGAGTTTTAGTCTCATTGTTATAAAAAGCGACCCACTTCTCATCCACATCAATACAGACCCCCAAAATCCGGGGGACGGTGTCGGGTGGCAGCGGCTTGCTGGGCTCCTCCAGAGCTGAGAAGATTTGTCTGTAGTGATAGAGACACCAGTAGCCCACACTGGGTGAGACACTGAACCTCCCTTTCCTCTGGGAAAACTCCTTTGTAACTCCAACAGTGAACTCTCTGTTGACCTCCACCTGCCAGTAGTGCCGTCCAGACCTGAAGCCTTTAGTGGCGAGGACGCTCTCGTACTTATCAAATCTCTTTGTGGTGTGATTGACGGTTTTCTTTTCTCCCAGCCGCACTCGTTTCTGGCTCTTGGACAGAATGAGTGCACAGTAAGCTGTATCAGGATCCAGTATGAAATCAGCTGAGGAGAAAAAAAAAGAATGTGAGTGATGTGGATTAATCTAGTTTGTTTTTCATTTTAATTTTTATCCAGTTTGCTGTTGGTAGGTTTCTCCCTATCAGACAATGCCACCAAGCCTGGAGCGGGAGTTTATTACCTCAGAGCATCACACTGAACAATAGAAGGAGAAACAGCACGTTGAATGATAGATTGTGAGGAAAATTATCACACTGAACGACAGATGATGAGGAAGAACATTACATTGAATGATCGACGGTGAGGAGAAACATCACAATGATAGATGAAGAGGAGGAGCACTAAACTGAAAGATACATAGTGAGGAAAAGCATCACACTGAATCATAGATGATGAAGAACATTACATTGAATGATCGATGGTGAGAAGAAGCATTACACTGCATGATAGATTTGAGAAAGGGCATCACATTGAACAATCAATAGTGAGGAAGAGCATCACACTGAATGATAGTGAAAAGAAGCATCACACTGAATGATAGATGGTGAGGAAGAGCATTACAGAATGATAGATGGTGAGGAAGAGCATCACACTGAATGATAGATGGTGAGGAAGAGCATCACACTGAATGATAGATGGTGAGGAAGAGCATCACAGAATGGTAGATGGTGAGGAAGAGCATCACACTGAATGACAGATGGTGAGGAAGAGCATCACACTGAATGACAGATGGTGAGGAAGAGCATCACACTGAATGATAGATGGTGAGGAAGAGCATCACACTGAATGACAGATGGTGAGGAAGAGCATCACACTGAATGATAGATGGTGAGGAAGAGCATTACAGAATGAAAGATGGTGAGGAAGAGCATCACACTGAATGACAGATGGTGAGGAAGAGCATCACACTGAATGATAGATGGTGAGGAAGAGCATCACAGAATGGTAGATGGTGAGGAACAGCATCACACTGAATGACAGATGGTGAGGAAGAGCATCACACTGAATGACATGGTGAGGAAGAGCATCACACTGAATGATAGATGGTGAGGAAGAGCATCACACTGAATGATAGATGGTGAGGAAGAGCATCACACTGAATGACAGATGGTGAGGAAGAGCATCACACTGAATGATAGATGGTGAGGAAGAGCATTACAGAATGAAAGATGGTGAGGAAGAGCATCACACAGAATGGTAGATGGTGAGGAAGAGCATCACACAGAATGGTAGATGGTGAGGAAGAGCATCACACTGAATGACAGATGGTGAGGAAGAGCATCATACTGAATGATAGATGGTGAGGAAGAGCATCACACTGAATGGTAGATGGTGAGGAAGAGCATCACATAGAATGGTAGATGGTGAGGAAGAGCATCACATAGAATGGTAGATGGTGAGGAAGAGCATCACACTGAATGGTAGATAATGAGGAGAAGCATCACAGAATGATAGATGTGAGGAACAGCTTCACATTGAACGATAGATGGTGAGGAAAATGATCACACTGAATGACAGATGGTGAGAAGCATCACACTGAATGGTGGATGTGAGGAGAAACATGAATGATAGATGGTAAAAAGTTTTATTACTCATAATAGTAAGTGTTGAAGTGTTCATGCCGCGTCAGGGTTGAGTGTGAAAGCTTCCTCTTGCATGTCGCTCTGTTTCTGCTTTTAATATTATAATCATCTGTCTGAGCTGATTTTATAGAGGTTATGTTGAGGAACCAGACGCAGTGTCTGGAGGGTGAAGCAGATGTTTAGCTGCAGAAAGTCATGTGTGGCTCCTGACTCGGCTCTTTTGGTCCTGCATTAGACAGAACGGTCACTCACCTGGTACAGGTGTCTTCCCTTTGCAGATGTAGTCAGGAAGCCTCAGGTCTCGTATGGTCTGTTTCAGTGTTTTGATCTCGTCCTTCATAGCTGCGTTCTCTTTCCTCAGCTGAGCGTTCTCCTGAAGTATGTTGAGGTTTTTGGTGACCTCCACCAGTAGGTGTCTCTGCAGTGCCTCTATTGTGTAGTGATCTCTGATGTGGTTCTCACAGAAGGAGGCGAGGCAGGTCATACAGGACTTGTACGCTCTCAACTTCCTTCCTTCACACAGATCACAGGCCACGTCTCCAGCCTTGGCGTAGCGAAGGTTCTCCCTGCAGTCTTCACGGCTGATGTTCTGCGTTAGCTTGTGTGTCCTGTCAGTCTTCATACATACACCACTGTCTGCAACTGATCCAGATCTCAAACTAAAAGAGGCAAAATATATACATACCAGTGTAGAATGAACAGCAGGTACTCACAGTTTTTTTGGTAAAGGTTAAACGATAATCATATTTGAGTGATAATCACGTATCAGTTTCTCCGCAGTAGGAAGTGCGTGTTGAATTACCTTTCGTTGTCCTCTTTTTCTCTGCCATTCACACTGTTGGGTGTGGTCATGGACACTCCACTCATCATGGAAGATGATACTGACCTGTATGGCAGCAGCACAAAACACTGATGATTAATGACAGCTCAATTGTGTTTGTCATAACTGGAATATTATCTTGTGACCTTGATTCTTATTAATGTACACACTGAATTACAGTTGTATGCAAAACGTTTGAACACCTCAAATTACATGGTGTTTCTGTTATAGTGGAAAAAAGAGTGACATAATATATTAAATATATTAAATTCAACAGATAAACAGTAAACTGTGTATTGAAATGTGCAGAAGCGTGTGTTCACTGTAAAGGATCTGTAACCTATTTACACTTAAATCAACAACAACATGGAATTTGAACAGGGGTGCCTAAACTTTTGCATGCACCTGTATAAGAACCGTTCTACTGAATTACTTAGATATTTACAGTGATTGTGTTCTGATCTGTTTAAATCCAAGGCATTAATATATATGTATATATATATATATATATATATATATATATATATATATATATATATATATACACACAATCAGCATTTATGGGACACTTTCTATTGAAAGGAGTCTGTCCCAAACCCCAAGCCCTAAATTTATACTTATGGAAGTAATGCTTACGTTGTTTAATACTTTTTCAATTTTTTTAAAAGATCTTTTTGATTTCATTAAAAGTGATGTTAAAACAATAGGATCTAACCAGAGCTGGTTTATGAGGAGTCTGGCCGCTTCCTATTCCCCCCGTTATATCAAAAACATGACTGCTAAACAGCAGAGGGCGCCCGTGAGTGAGTCCTCAATGAATGGGAGTGAATGAAGCTCAACGGCTAAAAACTAAAAGTTAAAGTTTCTAATCACTGAACCAGAACTTTCCTTTAATTTTAGACAGTAGGAGGATGGATTTCACTAAAAAAACAAAGAAAACTCACCTGTATGTTTCCTTTATTCTACAGCAAACAGGTTTTGGGCAGCAGGAGGCCAACATTACTGCTACTGAGTGCTGATTGGTTGCCGAGCGGAGCAGCTCATTGACTGTTCGCGCTCACTGATGTCATGAACGTACATGAGGTGCCATTTAAAAACTCTTATAACTCGAGTTTAAAAGCTCTTAAAATATAACAGCAGTGCTAAAATGTTTTATGCTGCTCTGTGTTCAGGAAATGAATGAATTCTTTTACATTATAAACTATGATTTTGCTCAAATGCTCCATATTAACCCATTCATTTTGGACTCGCTCAGGAGCGCCCTCTAGAGTTTGAGAAACCTGGAAAACATTGCAGAGCGGAAATTCTCCTCTCTACAAGTTCTCTGATCTAACTGCTCACCATGTGGCCATGAGGGACAGGGATGCAGCCTCACTTCCTGCTCTGAAATGCAGGGGTGTGGCTAAAACTCTTTGTTTTTATAGTGACATGAAAACATGAGACTACGGAAGTCTGGAGAGGTCACGAGCAGCTGCTATAATTTTCTGGATTGTTATCTTGAGATCATGAGTTAATTAGCTTCTGATCTTAAGATAACAACTTTATTACTCGTTATGTCAAGATGACACTTATCTTGAGATCACAAGATAGTTAACTTATTATCACAAGATAATTAACTCATAATAAATTAAAATGTTTCAATTTCACTTCAAGATCTTAAAAAACACTGAAAAAAAGTGTAAATGTAGAGGTTATGGTTTGGGACAGACAAGAGCCCAATAAATTATGATTTTTTATATATTTAACTTATTACTATCTCTATTAATGCCTTGAGTTTAAATAGATTAGAATGTAATTCTGAAGATCTGAATGCTAAATTGTTTTTTTTATATTTTATTTTTTACTCTGGGAGCTCAGTTTGAACTAATTTGGGCAAAATGGCCCAATTAGGCTTCTTGTTTAATATATAATGCAGTCAAAGACACTCAGGCATCTCATCACCATCAGTGTAGAAGAAACAGGACGATTCCTTAGATCGAAATTAAATCTCAAAAACTGTAACTGTATAAATCACAAATCAGGGTCTCCCAAAGCTCCTAAAGAGGAAAGACGTGCTGAATTACCATGCGTCGTCCTCTTTTTCTCTCCCCCTCATTTTGATTGGCTGAGTCATGGACGAGTCACTCATCATGGAAGGTGAGTGTGACCTGTGGAGGTCAGCACAAACATCAGCACTAAACATTTCTACAGAAATGACTTAAGTTGTAAATGAAATCACTTAAGTCACTTAAGTTGTAAATGAAAACATAGTAAATATAATATTCTGTAACTATTACTGCTGTAGGGAGAAGCTAATAATATTACACAGCTACATAAAATAATAAAAACAGATAAAAATACAGCAGAAATAGCCAAAGAATAATTACAATTAATGATGAACAGATTTGTAATGAATTTAGTGAATTTCATCTCTCAGTAACATTAATATTCTTCTAATGCTGGTAATATTTTCTGATAAGGAGTTCCACCTTAAATGGAACCATTTAAGGTGGAATTTCTTGTCAGAAAATCTTACCAGCATTAAAAGAGGAATAAAGGAGAAAAGATGTGTATTTTAGTTTTGTTATTATATTCCATAATAATTTAGCTTCCAGTCCCCTCAGATAGATGCATCGGACTCAGCTGGTATTGACAACAATTTCCGAGTCCATCTCCCATTGGGGTCAAGACCAAGACAAGGCCGAGACCACTCATTTATGGTCTCGAGACCAAGACCAGACTCGACGTGCTGAATTACCATGCGTCGTCCTCTTTTTCTCTCCCCCTCATTTTGATTGGCTGAGTCATGGACGAGTCACTCATCATGGAAGGTGAGTGTGACCTGTGGAGGTCAGCACAAACATCAGCACCAAACATTTCTACATCCAGAATCACTTAAGTTGTAAATGAAAACATAGTAAATATAATATTCTGTAACTGACTGTCTACATAACATAATTAAAATAGCTAAAAATACAGCAGAAATAGACTAATTACAATTAATGATGTTCTATTAACACATTTGTAAACAACGTAATGAGCTGTGAATTTCAGCTCTCGATAACATGATTATTGTTTTAATGCTGGTTATATTCTCTGACAAGGAGTTCCTCCTTAAATGGCACCATCTAAGGTGGAATTCCTTATTGGAAATATTACCAGCATTAAAAGAAGAATAAAGGAGAAAAGACTGTTTATTCTGGTTTTGTTATTATATTTCATAATAATTCAGTTTCCAGTTCCCTCAGACGAAGGCATCGGACTCGGCTAGTCTCGACAACAATTTCCGAGTCCACCTCACCCTGGGACCGAGACAAGACCGAGTCCCAATGGGGTCAAGACCGAGACAAGACCGAGACCACTCATTTATGGTCTCGAGACCAAGACCAGACTTGAGCACTACAACACTAGTATCACAAATCAGGGTCTCCCAAAGCTCCTAAAGAGGAAAGACGTGCTGAATTACCATGCGTCGTCCTCTTTTTCTCTCCCCCTCATTTTGATTGGCTGAGTCATGGACGAGTCACTCATCATGGAAGGTGAGTGTGACCTGTGGAGATCAGCACAAACATCAGCACCAAACATTTCTACATCCAGAATCAGTTCAGCTGATGAGTGTTTATTTCTCACATTATGAGGAGCCTCAGTGTTCAGAGTTCAGTGTTCAATCAAATCAACACAGTTTTCCTCCCTTTCCTCAAATGTAGTCGATCAGCCGAGTCGTGTTCATGTTTGTCTGCTTTTCTTTCTGGAGCTACGAGGCTAATGTGGCTAACGGTAGCTAAAGGAAGACCATGCCCAGAATTGGTGGTAAGAAATTTTGAGCCCACTAAAAGTTTTTAAGCAAACCTCACCTCATTTCTGTTATCAGAACCTTTCACAGCGTTAAATCATGGTGAATTGTTCATAACTCTACTCTTTATTTTATTAAAGCGCCATAATGCCAGGCTTTACTGAGCAGCAGGCTGTGAACATCACAGACATATTCACATAGACGCCGCACTGGACGCTGGATCGTACATTAACAGCACCGCCATATTGGTCCAGGCACCTTTTCATAACTCTCAGGGGACTGGACTGGAAGAAAGACGAGTCCCGTGCAGCTCAGCGCTGTACAAACAGCTCACAATCCAATCAGATCTCAGGGAACTACCTTTCACAGGTAAGACTGAGCAGCTGTTTTTGGTTTTATTTGGACGTTATAACAGCATGTTGAGAGCTGACTGGTTGGCCACCAGAGTCAGACTATTAATAGCTAACGTCAGCATTAGCACTAGCTGGCTATAAAAGCTGAGACTTTATAAGAAATTATATCCCAATTTTTTAATATTTCATTGTGGGAGCTCAGTTTGAACTAATTTGGGTAAAATGGCCCAATTAGGCTTCTTGTTTATCATATAATGCAGTCAAAGACACTCAGGCATCTCATCACCATCAGTGTAGAAGAAACAGGACGATTCCTTAGATCGAAATTAAATCTCAAAAAACTATAACTGTAAGAATTAGTGTCAAATTCGAGTCCAGACCGAGACCAGGACACTTAGAGTCCAAGTCAAGACCAAGACCAGGAGTGGCTGAGACCGAGTCAAGGCTGAGACTAGATTAAGATTTTTTTTAAATAAAAAAATAAACAAATAAAATTCGTTTGTAGTTATTTGTACATTCATAATCATGAATCATACACTATATATACTAATACACAATATGACATTTATTACAGACTTTATAAAATGTAACATTAAATAATATTTAGCCTAAGACATTATTAATTGTTATCATATTATGGTCTTAGTCAGACGTTGCAGTGCACTGGAAGCAGTTGTCAGGTTCCTTTCCTCTCTAAAACTCATTCAGAATCACCACGTGAAGTCAAATGAACGTAGCGCTGCAGTGCGAGGAGCAGCAGGTTTAGTACACAGAGAAAGCACTGCTTATTCTTTTTATCCTGGTTTTATTGATAGTTGATAATAATTCAGCTTCCAATTCCCTTTAGATGGAGGCATAGGACTCGACTGGTCTCGACAACGATTTCCGAGTCAGCCTCACCCCGAGGCTGAGAGTCCCAATGAGGTTGAGACAGAGAACACTACTTAATGGTCTTGAGACCAAGACCAGAGTCGAGCACTACAACACCAGTAAGAATCACAAACCAGAGTCTCCCAAAGCTCCTAAAGAGGAAAGACGTGCTGAATTACCATGCGTCGTCCTCTTTTTCTCTCCCCCTCATTTTGATTGGCTGAGTCATGGACGAGTCACTCATCATGGAAGGTGAGTGTGACCTGTGGAGGTCAGCACAAACATCAGCACCAAACATTTCTACATCCAGAATCACTTAAGTTGTAAATGAAAACATAGTAAATATAATATTCTGTAACTGACTGTCTACATAACATAATTAAAATAGCTAAAAATACAGCAGAAATAGACTAATTACAATTAATGATGTTCTATTAACACATTTGTAAACAACGTAATGAGCTGTGAATTTCAGCTCTCGATAACATGATTCTTGTTTTAATGCTGGTTATATTCTCTGACAAGGAGTTCCTCCTTAAATGGCACCATTTAAGGTGGAATTCCTTATCAGAAAATATTACCAGCATTAAAAGAAGAATAAAGGAGAAAAGACTGTTTATTCTGGTTTTGTTAAGATATTCCATAATAATTCAGTTTCCAGTTCCCTCAGACGGAGGCATCGGACTCGGCTAGTCTCGACAACAATTTCCCATCTCCCATTGGGGTCAAGACCGAGACGAGACTGAGACCACCCATTTATGGTCTCGAGACCAAGACCAGAGTCGAGCACTACAACACTAGTATCACAAATCAGTGTCTCCCAAAGCTCCTAAAGAGGAAAGACGTGCTGAATTACCATGCGTCGTCCTCTTTTTCTGTCCCCCTCATTTTGATTGGCTGAGTCATGGATGAGTCACTCATCATGGACGGTGAGTGTGACCTGTGGAGGTCAGCACAAACATCAGCACCAAACATTTCTACATCCAGAATCAGTTCAGCTGATGAGTGTTTATTTCTCACATTATGAGGAGCCTCAGTGTTCAGAGTTCAGTGTTCAATCAAATCAACACAGTTTTCCTCCCTTTCCTCAAATGTAGTCGATCAGCCGAGTCGTGTTCATGTTTGTCTGCTTTTCTTTTTGGAGCTACGAGGCTAATGTGGCTAACGGTAGCTAAAGGAAGACCATGCCCAGAATTGGTGGTAAGAAATTTTGAGCCCACTAAAAGTTTTTAAGCAAATCTCACCTCATTTCTGTTATCAGAACCTTTCACAGCGTTAAATCATGGTGAATTGTTCATAACTCTACTCTTTATTTTGTTGACCATCTGAATGTCAAATGCAGATATCTGAACACTGAAGTGTCTCACCTCACATCCATCTTCTTCAGGGGAACTCCTGGAATTTCTGGATGTCGTCACTGTGCGGAGTGGATCAAAGCTCCGTCCTGTTTGTAGCTAATGAGGATTTTAGATCAATAATCAATACAGAACAGCAGATCTTATTCATAATCACAGCTGATACTACAGTACAGAACTACAGGAGTCTGTAATGGAGAGTTAATCACTGTTTAACGTCGTGTTTCAGTCTCAGCACAGTAGCAGGTGCAGCTTCATACTGTAGACCATCTAGACTGAACAACATCTGATATTAAACACTACAGATAGAATAAATATCAGATCTGTCAGTCTTACCGTGTGTCCATTTGTTCGTGTAATCCAAATTGTTTTGATTCCTCTTGTTTTTCTTTAATCCGTCATAGGAGACGTTTCCCGTCTGAGATGTGGAGGAAGTGCAGTTCAGAGCTCAGAGCTGCTCCTGTTTCACTGGAATGTAGATTTTCAGGATCAGAAGGTAAAGTATGATGAGGTCATAGAAATATTTTTGTTTTATGTAACACAGGACTGAATACAGGTTCTGTGATTGTAGAGTTGAAAAGTGTGGGGTTCAGTCCCCGCCTGGGTAAGCACCCTATACTAGACCAATAAGAGTCCTTGGGCAAGACTCCTAACACTACCTTCACCTACCTGTGTGAATATGACCACGTTGTAAGTCGCTCTGGATAAGAGTGTCTGCCAAATGCTGTAAATGTAACCCACAGTAAACAGTTATTATTATTATTATTATACAGTCCTGTTATTTAGAGCAGGGGTATCAAACTCAACCAGTAAAAGTGCCGTATTAAAAAATCTCATCAAATCTGTGGGCCAGAGAAAAAAACGATTTTATTTCATTTTTATTTAAGGTTGTGCTGTAACCTGAACTGGCCATTGTTTATTCAAAATATGCAAAAACTTCAGAAGTAAAATATAAGCACTTGTAGTAGACCTTGAAATATCACATGGACACTTGAAATATTAAAAATGTAAACGTCCCCAGGAGCTCAGTCTTTTAAACCTACCTATTTGCTTGAACCAGACTCCTGGCATCCTTTCTTTACTGCAGGTTCATTAAGACTTAGGCCCAGTATCTGAGCTGCTGAGCTGACGTTCAGTGTTCATGTTGTTTGAGCTGCAGCTGAAATGCATTTCGGTAAAAATGACTGGTGTGGAATTGTGTAGAATTGAGGTGTAACCACTGTCCCATATGTTGTTGTTGGTGTCGGAGAGTCGGAGCGCACATTACATTGCAGTGCATGCTGGGGACTGTAGTGCAGCACATTATGAAATGAGCTAATATTAATAGAAAATTAAAATACAAGGTGATTCAAAAAGATTCATCCGATTTCAAAGCGCCATATTTTTACAACCGTGAGGCGCCGAGGAACCAATCACAATCCAATTGAAAGAGGGGGTCATAGAGTTTCTGACTGTCAGTGGAAGATGGCTCCCTTCAGTCTGAGAGGAGATGAGACTCCTGAGCAGAAAGCGTTCTGCGTTCTCCACTTCAATAAGAGTGAATCCGTCATAACTGTGCAGTGTGATTTTCGTGGGCAGTGAAGCTCCAACAGCTCAGAGCGTTCGGCGTTGGTTCCACAACACTGGATGATCTCCGAAAACGCACTGAAAGAGCCGTGAGTGCAGCGACACCCGACACGCTCAATCCAGTATGAGATGAATCTGACTATGGCGTTGATGTTGTCTGTACAGCTGGAGGAGGTTCAGACTGAGACCTTGTACAATTACATAATAAACTTTATGCTCATTTAAACCATTTACAGTTCACTGCACTGATCTGTAACGATTTGCAAGGGAAATGAATCATTTTGAAATCGGATGAATCTTTTTGTTTCACACTGTACTTTTGCAGGCCAGATAGGATTGTATGGCGGGGCTGACCTGGCCTGCGGACATTGTGTTTGACACATGGGGTTTAGAATCTTCTTCACTGTTTTAAATTAAAGAGTGTGATGTATTGTGTAAATGCTGTTTCAAAACATACTGTTCACTCACCAGTGCATGCAGCCCATATACAGAAACTGTACTGTAAAAACAGCCCACTGTTTTTATGATGTAACAAAACCAACAAATTTGCACATATCTACTTTTTTAGGCTACAGCAATTTAGCCCTGCCCACTCACATTGAAAATATAAGGTGTTTTTTGAATGTGGCATAATAGGAAAGCCAATCATAACAGAGCTCATTTACATATATCAGTCTTACAGGTACAGTAACAAAAGCAGCCTGTTTAACTGTAAGGGATAAAGACAGGTTAAAAATGATCATGTAAAAATAAATTATGACTGTTTTTGGCACATAAAACAAAATATAAGTGAAGCTCAGAGAGAAAAATAAGAGATAGGAAAAAATAGAGGATATGGACCCTTTCAGCAACTATAGATACACAAGTTACTGAAAAATACAGTAATAATACAATAATAATAGTTACACACATAAATTAGTAGTAATATGAAAAAAATAAGACAACAATAATTTTCAAAAAGGTGCTATATAGAACACATCCCGCATCAATCACCACACAAAAAACATTTAAGCATACAAATGAATGATTCTTTTATTTTTTTGTTACTTACTTAAAAAGAAATTAATTATTTAAATAATATAATACTCATCACTTGTCTGTGAAGCACTTTGAGAATGTCTTTAGCATGAAAACTGCTCGGTGAGTAAATATTGCTATTTTTATCAGTATATTATTATTTTTCACATGGTGGGTTAGTAGCCATTTATATATAGCTATCTACAGCTGATGATACTCGCTCTAAAATTTAGGAATAATCTTTGTGCTGAGATGCTCACAGGAAACCCAGTTCTGATGAGCTGAATCAGGTGCAGTGAGAACATTAAAATGTGCAGGTCAGTGTTGCTCCAGGGCCAGGATTAGGAAACATTGGCTAACCCACAGTGGCCCTGCATCTCTCCTGCGAGCCTCTGTCGAAAGCCAGTCACATTTTTGCTTTTTGCCACACACACTTCTAAGACCTTATACTCATGTCTGCTTTAAGCCACACCCATGTATATATATACGTATGTATGTATCAGTATTGAAGTTCAGGCATAGGCACTGTCAACCTTTTTTGTATTGAAAATATTGATGTGAATATTGATGCCCAACCATAATACTGACTATTTTATTAGCCAGATATATCAGTCAACTTAAGTATGTTAAGTCCACTCTGCTGCCATGTGGAAGGAAATGACAAAACGAAGTAAATAAAATAAGACATAAATGACATAAAAAATCATATTAAACTCATCAGAGATTGACAACACTTTAAAGAAATCAAGAGAATATCACATTGTTGGACAGCTTTTTATTTGCATTGGAGTGGTTTGTTCATATAATGTATCCTGAGACAAAATCAATCCTCTAAACTGTTTTGCATATTTTTAAAATAAAATGGATTTTTTTCATTCTGACTTACAATCCAGCTACAACAAAAGAGCCGACATTGACATCAATCAAAACAACTGACATTGACATTAATTAAAACCTACGGCAGTTTAGCCACGCCCATTTAGCATAAGCATGCTAGCCCCACCCATTCAGTGCACAGCAGGTTAACCACGCCCACTCCTTGCACAGCAGGTTAGCCCCACCCATTCCCGTTGAAGTGATGTGGAGTGTTGTTCCTGCAGACAGTCTGTACTTATTAGTTATTGGAGTGGAAATTGTGGGAAAATTATTAAACGTTGAGCTACTGAAGGATTTAAAGGGAACAACTCAAGTTTAATTTTTTTTCCCCACAGCCCTGAGAATTTCAGTCCTAACTTGACAGTTTGTTCCACGTAAATCTGCAACCCTGCATGTCCATGACTAAGCAGAACTCCAGCATAGATGAAGGAAGCATAGATAACAGAAAGTGTTGATCAGGTAGCTAATATTAAAATTACATGAAAGTTTGTAAGGATAAATTGTTTCAGACGGTATGCTGTAGTCATCACTGTTACATAGTTGGATAACATAAAATCATCTATTGGTGTGTGATAGCTTGCTAACTTGCTAAAATGGTTGCAGAAGTATCTAACCTAAGCCCTTTTATTTACATCTGCCCAATCAGCAGCTCCTACTGCCATATTACAGACCTGACTGCAAGGCATAGTACACTGCAGCCAATCAGAGCAGGAATAATATACAATAAATCTAAAATACAAGACCAATGTGTTATGCTAGTAAAGGACTGGTTTGGCCAAAAATCAAATGTACACAACTGTCCACTGACCCCAGATACTGGTGCGCAGCCAAGATATGTCTGGTCCAAATTTTGCATCTTTTGTTTAGTGCTGGAGCTACGAGGCTGATGTTGCTAACAAACACTAGAAGTCAACAGTTACGTAAGTCTTTTCCAAAAATATACGTCTGAACCTGCATAAACTGCACCCAGGTCTTCATTAAAGTGGTACAGACTTGTATATGTGGATTAGGGCACAGTATGACTTACTGTGAGCTACAAATATGAACAAAACATCATCACGTAGCTGATAGCAGCCACCAGCTGTTTTAGACAACAGATGTTGTGCCGATTTCCAGCCCCCCTTCACGTTTACTAGTGGACTTGTGGACGCTAAAAATTATGTTCAACAGAAATCTTGATTGCAGCTTTCGTCTGGTTGCATGATGAGAGGGAGTTCAGCACAGCACCGTACCTGTTGTCTAAAACAGCTAACTGCAGCGTTCAGCTACTCAGTGATGTTTTGTTTATGTTTATAGCTCACAGCAAGTCCTACTGTGTCCCAAACCACATCTACAAGTCTGTGCCACCTTAATGAAGACCTGGGTTTGGTTTGAGAGACATTTGGGGGATGATATTTACGTAAAAGATTTGGGTGACTATTGACTTCTACTGTTTGTTAGCTACATTAGCCTTGTAGCCCCAGCACTAGACTAAAGAAGCAAAATTTGGGCACCAAACACGTCTTGGCTGGTTGACTACATCTGGGGTAAGTGGACACACCTGATTCAGCTTATAAGATGATGTATCAAATCAAGCTGCAACCACTACTGCGTGTGATAGCCTAGCCTAGCTCAATGGGTAGGAATAATACACTGTTTAGAATGTATTTATTTCAGCCCACAGTCTTAATCTTCAGGCCCACTGATTTCTCCAAGGTGGTGAAAACAGGATAGATCTTCTCTCCGTCTGTGAAGTTCATCTGTCTGAATGTGTAAATGTGAGTTTTAGTCTCAGCGTTATAAAAAGCGACCCACTTCTCATCCACATCGACACAGACCCCCAACACCCGGGGTGCAGTGTCGATTGGCAGGGGTCTGCTGGGCTCCTCCAGAGCTGTGAAGGACTGTCTGTAGTGATAGAGACACCAGTAACCCACACTGGGTGAGAAGGTGAACTTTCCCTTCCTCTGAGCCGACTCTCTGGTGACCCCAATAGTGAACTCCTTGTTGACCTCCACCTCCCAGTAGTGCCGTCCAGAGCTGAAGCTTTCTGTGGCCAGGACGCACTCATACTTGTCAAATCTCCGTGCACTGTGATTAACTGTTTTCCTTTCCCCCAGTCGCACTCGTTTTCTGTCATCTAACAAGACAAGCGTGCAGTGAGCTGTTTCAGGATCCAACGTCAAATTAGCTGTGAAGAGAAAATAACAGAATGTTTACTTATCCAGGTCTCTCCCTATTAGACACCAAGCTGGAAGGGTGAAGGCTAGCATTCGCTACCTCAGAGCATCACACTGAACAATAGAGGGTAGAAGAGAAGCAGCACGATACACAACAGAGAGGTGAAGGAGAAGAGCAGCACATTGAATGATAGAGGGACAGGACACATTCAGAAAGCATCACACTGAAAAAGAGGGACAGAGGGAGAGAGTATCACACTGAACGATAGAGGGAAAGAGAGTATCACACTGAATGGCAGAGAGAGAGAGAGTATCACACTGAATGGCAGAGAGAGAGAGAGTATCACACTGAATATCAGAGGGAGAGAGTATCACACTGAACGACAGAGGGAGAGAGTATCACACTGAAAATCAGGGAGAGAGTATCACACTGAACGATAGAGGGAAAGAGTATCACACTGAACGACAGAGGGAAAGAGAGTTTCACACTGAATATCAGAGGGAGAGAGTATCACACTGAATATCAGAGGGAGAGAGTATCACCCTGAAAATCAGGGAGAGAGTATCACACTGAACGATAGAGGGAAAGAGTATCACACTGAACGATAGAGGGAAAGAGTATCACACTGAACGATAGAGGGAGAGAGAGTTTCACACTGAAAATCAGGGAAAGAGTATCACACTGAACGACAGAGGGAGAGAGTATCACACTGAACGATAGAGGGAAAGAGTATCACACTCAGGCCCACTTTGGCCGCATATTGCAGTCGCCTATAGGCACATTCTGCGCTGTGGCTGCGCTCGCACTTATACATAAAGCCCTGAGAGTTCTTAAGTTCAGAGTGTGCTCATGTGTGGAACCCAACAATCCCTTGTCTTCACTAGATGGAATGATACTTCATCTCACTCACCTGCTGCAGGTATTTTCCCTTTGCAAATGTAGTCAGGGAGCCTCAGTTCACAGATCATCTGCCTCAGTGTAGCGATCTCTTTCCTCAGAGCCATCTTCTCTGACCGTTCCTCCTTGATTATTTTCTTCAGCTGAGCGTTCTCCTGAAGTATGTTGAGGTTCTTGGTGACCTCCACCAGTAGGTGTCTCTGCAGTGCATCTACTGTGTAGTGATCTCTGACATGTGCCTCGCAGAAGGAGGCAAGGCAGGTCATACAGGACTTGTACGCTCTCAACTTCCTTCCTTCACACAGATCACAGGCCACGTCTCCATCCTCAGCGTAGTGAGGGCTCGGCCTGTGTTCTTCATTGGGTGGGTTAGTAGCCATAGACATGTAGCTACATGCAGCTGACATCCTCCCAGAGACCAGACTAAAACAAATTAAATAAACTTTTAGATAATATCCAATTTACATAACATTTATTAAGCCAATCCATAGCTAGAACCCATATCACACATGTAATAAAAAAATACATAAGTACATAAATGACCAGAAATAGTTAATCGTTTATTACATTAAATTCTAGCTGCTTAATTATGAATAAAACAGCAGTGTTGACTTCCCTGTCACATAGAGGACACTGTATGTATGTGTGTACCCACTCTTTCTCATAAGACCACGTACAGATTTATTCTAAAAGCATTTTGTTAAAATACACTTCTTGAATGCATAAACCCCATTTCCAGAAAAGTTGGGACATTTTGTAAAATACAATAAAAACAATTTAGGATTTGTTAATTGTCTTGAGCCTTTATTTAACTGACAAAAATACAAAGGAATTAGTTTTAATATTTAAGCTGAGCAACTTATTTGTGTTCTGTAAATTTAGAATTTAGTACCTGCAACACACTCAAAAAAGTTGGGACTGAGCCAAAATAAGAGTGAAAAGTTATAGAATACTCAAGTTATGCCATTTTTAAACATTCCACAGTAAACAAGTGAACTGGTAACAGGTGAGGGGATCATGATTGGGAATAAAAGAAGCATCCAGCACATGCTCAGTCTCTGTAAGCAAAGATGGTTCATGGCTCACCACTTTGTACCGAACTTACCGAGAACATCCAGAGAACAAACACTGAGAATGGACTCTTATAATTACCTGGGTTTTCACCTCAGGAATACACTGGATTGGTCAGATAACAGTGGACTTAACAGGAAAGACCAGAGTAGATTCTACCTGCTAAGGAGACTGATGTCGTTTGGAGTGCAGGGGGCGCTCCTGAGGATCTTTTTTGACACTGTGGTGACATCATCCATCTTTTATGGAGTGGTCTGCTGGGGCAGCATCTCAACTGTGGACAGGAAGAGACTTGACAGACTCATTAAGAGGGCCAGCTCTGTCCTGGGAAGCCCCGCTAGACCCAGTGCAGGCGGTGGGAGACAGGAGGTGTTAGCCAGACTAGCATCCATGCTGGAGAACAGCTCCCACCCCATGACTGAGACTCTGGCAGCACTGGGCAGCTCCTTCAGTGACTGGCTGCTTCACCCCAAGTGTGTGAAGGAGGCTATCGCAGGTCCTTCCTTTCTGCTGCTGTTAGACTGTACAACCAGCACTACTCCCATGTTGCCTATATGGTAATAAGTAACAAACTGTAACCTTGTTAAGTAATTAACAAGGTTAATACCTTGTTTGTTAATTCACTTCTTGATGCTTCTTCTCTTGAGTGCCTTGTTATGCCTTTGCTGTTGTAGCACGGTGAATTTCCCCTGTTGTGGGACTGATAAAATGTTATCTTATCTGGAGAAATCTCAGTCTGCGTAGGGCAAATCCGGAAACCACTGTTGAATGTGCATGACTTTCAAACCCTCAGATGACACTGCATGAGAAATCATCATGCTACTGTGTTAAATATAACCACATAAGCTCGGGAGAACTTCAGAAAACTGTTCTCACTTAACAGAGTCCACCACTGCATCAAGAAATGCGACTTGAAACTATCACACAAGGAGAAAGCTATACATCAATTCTATGCAGAAATGCCGCCGAGTTCTCTGGGCTTATCTCAGCTCATCGCAGATGGTCGAAAACACACTGTTAATCTGTGCTGTCAGATTGTGTTATGGAAAAGAACCATCCAGACCTTTATCAGTGAAAGGTGCAAAAGTCAACATCTGTCATGGAATGGGGGGTGCATCAGTGCCCACGGCATGGGTGACTCGCATATGTGGGATGCAGAGGTGTAAGTTGGGATTTTAGAGAGACATATGCTGCCATAAAGTTAATGTTTTTCCCAGGAGGTCCACGGTTATTTCAGTAGGACAGCGCCAGGCCTCTTTCTGCGCATACTACAACAGCGTAGCTTCATAGACACAGAGTGTGTGAGCTTGACTGGCCTGCCTGCAGTCCAGATCTGTCACCTATTGAAAATGCACAGCGCATCTTGAAGAGCAGAATCAGACAAAGACAACCATGGACTGCTGAGCAGCTGAAGTCTTGTGTCAAGAGAGAATGGGCAAAAAATTCCACTTGCAGAATTGCAACAGTCGGTATCCTCAGCTTCCAAACGATTAAACAGTGTAATTAAAAGGACCATTAAAAGGTGACGTACCACAGAGGTAAACACAACTTTTTTGAGTGTGGTGCAGGCATCAAACTTCAAATTTGTTTATATTTACAAAATTCACTTAAGTTGGTCAGTGAAACACTGAACATCTTTTATTTGTACTTTGTTAGTTAAATAAAGGTTTAAAGGAATTAACAAATCACAGATTCTTGTTTTTATTGCTTTATTGCCTTTTAAGAAAATGTCCCAACTATTCTGGAAATAGGGTTTGTAGCTATATGGCTTTTTATTTTAGATATTTATTTATTACATCGAGCTTAGAGTCCTTAATTTTGTATTTGTAATGATGTATCAAGTGTTATCAAATGACTTACTTTCTGTTTTTAAAGGGAACATTAATGGCACATGGGTAGAAAACAAGGTCAGACACTAGCCAGAGAAAAGTAGGCCACCTCATAAATACTTTAAAATCTACTTTGAACTGTATTTGTACAAAAACAGTACAAAGACTAGATGTAATGTTTTATCTTATCAACTTAATGGTATTGTGGTCTGATGAGTCAACGTTTCAGATCATTTTTGGAAATAATGGATGTCGTGTTCTCCAGGCAAAAAAAGACCATCCAGATTGTTACCAGCATAAAGTTTTAAAACCAGCATCTGTCATGGTGTGTGGGGGTATTAATGGGTGACCAGCACATCTGTGAAAGCAACATTATCACTGAACACATTTTAGAGCAACAAAATATGACACCAAAGGCCCTGTACGGTTGCACAGCTGAAGACTTGTACAACCAAAGAATGTCAAAAATGTAGCTTTCAAAACTGGATCATTTTGTGTCTTTAGCCCACAAACGGTTATGAAGTACTGGTAAAGGTGATGTTACACAGAGGTAAACATGCTCCTGTGCCAACTTTTTTGGAATGTTGCGGGCATCGAATTTGGAATAAACGTTTATTTACAAAATGAAGTTTACAATGAAGCTTATAAGGTAAAGCATTAATGCTTTCTGTTTTTTATTAATGTTTCACATACTGTCCCAACTCTTTTGAGTTTGGGGTAGTAGTAATAGTAGGAATAATACTTATTATTGAAATATTATTATATTAGTAGTAATAGTGCTAATAATAATGAATAATAAATGAATAATAAATAGTTTGTTCTTAAATGTGTTCTTGGAAAAAGGTCCTGAGAAAAAGTCTACGTCAGATTCATGACGTGTTCTTAAAGCACAGAACTGTTCTCACCTTTGTGCTCTTGAGTGTGTGTAGAATCTCTTCTTATGTAAGAACAGAATCCACACACACTCAGAAGAAACACTGGTTTGCAATGCGTAAAAAAATGTATAAGTGTGTTTTATGAAGAAATTTCTTATTAAGAATGGTTGGTGAATAGGGCCCAATATGAATAGTAATAATACTGTGTATTGATAATATCAGTAGCTGATAAAATGTGTGGTTCTACCAGACACTGCAGGCAGATGAACTGAACTACCTACAGGTACATAATAAAGTTAAGAAATGATACATACAGTCTAAAAAGTGGTGTTGAATTACAACATACATACTTGTGTTACCTGAATTGTAAAAGTGAAAATATAACCAAAATGTGTTGTCCTCAACTGATCACACCAGTGCGTCTACTTAGTAATGATCTGTTTTAACACATCTGTTTTAAGAGTGTATATATATTTCAATTTCATTAAAAAATATAATTCAATTAATTTAAAAATCACTAAAGCTTCTTTAGTGCAAAGCAGTTCACAAAGCAGATTGTTTACCTTTCAACATCCAGGTTATCTGCTTCTTTAAAGTCAATAGGTCGATCCGCTGACCAGTCGCTCGCTGCAGACACACAGCTGGGTGACTTTGACCTGTCCGTCATTGTGTTTCAGAAGAAAACAGTAAGAGCTCTTATGAGGAACCTTACAATGTTTCATTATAACATTAAATATCAAATGAACAAAGTTTTCCCTCCATTTCCTCAAATGTAGTTTCAATTCTTAATGTTCCACACTGATTTTCAGACTTTGGAGGCTCCGCCCACAGCCTAAAACTCTTTGTGTTTTGATAGTGACATGGAAATGGGAGACAGCATTGTTTATTAAAAAATTAAACTCGTGATGATTTAAAATCTTTTACTTTAACTTTAAAAGAAGTCATTAAAAAATCACATAAAAAATAAAAATGTGACTTCATTGGTTCTTATTTAACAAGTACTCAACCAGTGAGGTCAAAGGTCACTAAGTGATGTTAATGCAATACACTTTTTGCCAAATTCAGCAAAGCTCTCCTCACAGTCTGCTACAAAGTGATTCAGACTGAACAACATAACGCTCGTGCTCGTGCACAGTGGGAAGGGGAGGGGCTACATGCTGAGCTCCACGCATTGTCAAGAAGGAGAGATGGCTGAGAAACAGCCAAAGAGGAGACGATCTGAAGAACAAAGACTGAGAAAGTAGTTCTTAGATCAGGCGAGGGCGTTTCAGCGGTGGAGACCTCTGAGAGCTGACGGGGCTGAAGTTGGCTTCCCGTTTCACCTTAAATGGTACAGTAATTACATTCGAGTGCCTTTTGTTTGAATTTTCCTACTAGAATGTAACTCCTGCACCATTTGAGATGGAACGGGTTAATTTCCAAAAAGAAGCTGGTTAAAAAGAAGCTGACTTTGAGAGTTAAAATGCATGAAAAGGGATGAGGAGGCTGCTCTGTTTCAGGGCAACATTAACTCATTTCTGCTGTTTCACAGAACCAACAGGTCGGTATTGTTTTGTCCCATTTGCTAATCGTTGTTATAGCAACTGCTTAGCTTTGCATCAGGAAATGTAGCGACAGTTTGCTAACCCACAACCTAGCTAACATTAACTACATTACTTACTGTGTGGTTGTTCACTCTAGTGTTATGTCATGGTGTTTGTCTGTACAACATTTGTGAAGAGTTTTATGGCCACGAAGGTCTGAAAAGACAAGTTAGCCAGCCCAGTGTCGTTCGCTTGGAAATGCACGTCCATGAATTTGGGGGACGGAGCCTCTAAAGGAGCACTGAAGGGAGGAGTGTGTTTATTTTGCTGCTGAATTCAAATATCAGCAATCGTTCTCCAGAATTGCTGACTCCGCCTTTCAGCAGTGAAAACTTTATGGTTACATTTCTGAACGAATGTAAATCATTAAAGCTGCTTTAGTGTAAAGCAGTTCACAAAGCAGATTGTTTACCTTTTAACATCCATGTTCTCTGTTCCTTTAAAGTCAATAGGTCGATCTGCTGACCAGCCGCTCGCTGCAGACACACAGCCGGGTGACTTCGGCCTGTCCGTCATTGTGGTTCAGGAGAAAACAGTAAAAGTTCTTATGAGCAAACTAACAATGTTTTATTATAAATTTTTTAAGATTAAATATGAAATGAACAAAGTTTTCCCTCCATTTCCTCAAATGTAGTTACAATTCTTAATGTTCCACACTGATTTTCAGACTTTGGGATACATTTACTTTAAAACAATGGGATCTAACTGCTCACCACTGAAATACGGCTCCCCCTAGAGCCTAAAATTCTTTGTGTTTTGATAGTGACATGAAAATGTGTGACAGCATTTTTTATTTAAAAATTAAACTCCTGATGATTTTAAATCTTGTAAAAATCTTTAAAAGAAATCAAAAAGGTCTTTAAAACAAGCACATAAAAAACAAAAATATATGACTTTTTCAGTTATTACTTAATAAGTACTCAGCCAGTGAGGTCAAAATTGGTTTGTTTTACACTAAAAGGGGCAGTAAGTGATGTTAATGCAATTCATGGTCCGCTAGCTGTCAGCACTGTGTTTGAGCTGGAAAAAATCCAGTGTTCATGCACAGCGTGGTTCGTACAAAGTGGTTCGAACTGAACAACATGATTCAGCAACACGCTTGTGCTCGTGCACAGTGGGAAGGGGAGGGGCTCCATGCAGGAGAGATGGCCGAGAAACAGCCAAAGAGGAGGAGATCTGAAGATGTTTTTAGATCAGGCAAGGGAGTTTTCGGCGGTGGAGAGTCCTCCAGGAGCTGATGGGGCTGAAGTTCGCTTCCTATTCACATTTTCCTGTTCCACCTTAAATGGTGCAGTAGTTACATTCAGGTGCCTCTTGTTATAATTTTCCCACCAGAATGTAACTGCTGCACCACTCAAGTTTACTCAAGAAGATGGTAAAAAAGAAGCTGACTTTGAGAGTTAAAATGCATGAAAAGGGATGAGGAGGCTGCTCTGTTTCAGGGCAACATTAATTCATTTTTGCTGTTTCACAGAACCAACAGGTCGGTATTGTTTTGTCACGTTTGCTAATCTTTGTGTTTATGGTCACGAAGATCTGAAAAGACAAGTTTGCCAGCCCAATGTTGTTCGCCTTGGCAATGCACATCCATGAATTTGGGGGACGGAGTGTCTAAAGGAGCACTGAAGGGAGGAGTGTGTCTATTTTGCTGCTGAATTCAAATATCAGCAATCGTTCTCCAGAATCGCTGACTCCGCCTTTCAGCAGTGAAAACTTAATGGTTACATTTCTCAACAAATGTAAATCATTAAAGCTGCTTTAGTGCAAAGCAGTTCACAAAGCAGATTGTTTACCTTTTAACATCCATGTTCTCTGTTCCTTTAAAGTCAATAGGTCGATCTGCTGACCAGCCGCTCGCTGCAGACACACAGCCGGGTGACTTCGGCCTGTCCGTCATTGTGGTTCAGGAGAAAACAGTAAAAGTTCTTATGAGCAAACTAACAATGTTTTATTATAAATTTTTTAAGATTAAATATGAAATGAACAAAGTTTTCCCTCCATTTCCTCAAATGTAGTGACAATTCTTAATGTTCCACACTGATTTTCAGACTTTGGGATACATTTACTTTAAAACAATGGGATCTAACTGCTCACCACTGAAATACGGCTCCGCCTACAGCCTAAAATTCTTTGTGTTTTGATAGTGACATGAAAATGTGTGACAGCAATTTTTTATTTAAAAATTAAACTCCTGATGATTTTAAATCTTGTAATTTAACTTTAAAAGAACTCCGCCTTTCAGCAGTGAAAACTTTATGATTACATTTCTCAACGAATCATTAAAGCTGCTTTAGTGCAAAGCAGTTCACAAAGCAGATTGTTTACCTTTTAACCTCCTGGTTCACATTTCCTTTAAAGTCAATAGGTCGATCCGCTGACCAGCCGCTCGCTGCAGACACACAGCCAGGTGACTTTGGCCTGTCCATCATTGTGGTTCAGGAGAAAACATTAAGACTTCTTATGAGGAACATTTAAATGTTTCTTGTATTTTTAATGTGAAAAATCAAATGAACACAGTTTTTCCTCAATTTAATATAGTCGATCACCTGAGGCGTGTTTGTTGTCTGAGGTTTGCTTTTTGAATTTTATCACTGGAGCTACGAGGTTAATGCAGCTCCAAGTAATGGAAGATTAAGCCCAGAATTGCTTGTGAGAAATTTATTACATACATAAAAATTACATACATACCTCAACTCATTTCTGTAAGCAGAACCTTTCACAGCATAAAAACATGGTGAAATATTCATAGCCCTACTCTTAATTTTCTTATAGCTCCATAATTCCAACTCCCACTCAGCAAGCTGTAAATATGACTATAAAGAGCATGACTTAATATCAATATACAAAAATCTATATACTATATATTGACATTTTTACGTTTCTACAGTGCTGCATCTTGGATGTTGAAGCAAAACTCTATAATTAGCTGATTTCGACTCATAAAGGACAGAAAAATGATTTAAAACCCACTAAAATCCCCACAAACAGACTCGTTTATCAGCTGTAGATATTGGAGTTCAGAGCAATAGAGATATTATCATTCTGGTTTGGACACTGGACCACTTTCTACTTCACTTTCTCTTTACAGTTAAACTTATCCTCCATCGTGCTGTATAAGGAGCTTCATTTGGCTATTTTTAAATGTTCCAGGTGAGGATTCCTGGTGCCTGACCAAGAATACTGTGTTGTGTCAACAGGGTCATTATTATCAGCGTGAGAGCGCCATGCAGCCGATGGAGGTCCACTTTAATGGGATCATCTACTGAACTAGTTCAAACTGAGTTAAAAAACATTTGGGACTTTTAACTGAACTTGGACTTTAGACTAAAATCCTTTTGCCCTATATCTTAATTATTGTTATTTTAATAAAATTAATAACTGAATTTTACATTTTGTCACTACCAAAACAGTCATAACTCTACCCAAACTTTACCAAATGTTTCAGTAGTGACTGTTTCAGTAGTGTCTGTTTCAGTAGTGACTGTTCGGGTGACAATTTTAGCTCATTTTGAGCTCAAAAACGCAGCCAGTACAGACCAGCAAATGGGTTTTTAAACAAATCTGTTTTAAGAGTCTGTGTTTAGTTCTCAATTGAAATAAGTAAAACTAGTATTAACACAAAGCAGTTCACACAGCAGGTTGTTTACCTTTTAACCTCCGGGTTAACCTTTCCTTTAAAGTCAATAGGTCGATCCGCTGACCAGCCGCTCGCTGCAGACACACAGCCGGGTGACTTCGGCCTGTCCATCATTATGCTTAAGGAGAAAACATTGAGAATTCTTATGAGGAACCATACAGTGTTTCTTACAGTTTAAATGTGAAAAATCAAACGAATGCAGTTTTCTCTTTAAATACTTCTCCAGCGCTGCATCCTGACTGACAAAGCTAAACTCTACAATGAGCTGTTTGTGACTCGTATGGGGCAGAAACATTATTTACAGCTCTCCACAAACACACTCGTTTATCAGCTGTAGAACTTCAGTGGTGGAATTATTAATAATTATTAATAATAATTATTTCGTACTTCACTCAGACCGCTTGTGGGGTAGTTTGTGCGCCCCTGATCAAACTGCATTTTTTGTTGATTAAAAATGTGTAAATAAGTGAACACATCCTCTACAGAGACACACTACTGCACTTTTAATACACAATTACCATTTATTTACTGAATTTAACACATTAAAAAAGAACTCTATATATGAAATGTGGCTGTTGCAAAAGTTATGGCACATTTTATATTTTAGGTTGTATTTTTATATATAGAAACTGTGTATTAAAGTAAATAGAATATGTCATAATTGAGTGTGCGCTCTTTAGAGGATGTGTTAAATTTTTTTTCACTTAGAAAATCAACAAAAACATGGAATTTGACTGGAATGTTAAAATTGTTGCTGTACATTTGCAGTAGATCATGAGAACACACACAATTTCTATTTGACAGCTACCGTTAACGTAGCATATGGTCACTGTTGGAATAAAATCTGGTACAGTGCTGCTTGGAAGTTTGTGAGCCCTTTAACATTTTATGAATTACTACAGAAAAGTGATCTAAAATCTCATCAAATCTTCATTAAAATCATAACAATAGATAAAGAGAACCCAATAAAACAAATAACACAGAAGAATATATAGTTTTTCATTAATTTATTAAAAGTGATTCATTATTAAATGTCATTGTTGGCAAAAGTATGTGAATCAGGAACTGGTGTGACCCCCTTGAGCAGCAGTGACTTCAACCAAAAACTGTTGATCAGCCCTGAACATTGACTTCAAGGAATCTTGGCCCTTTTCTTCTTATATAACTGCTTCAGCTGTGTTATGTTGGTGGGCTTTCTTGAATGAAAGCCACACACAGATTCTTCCTTAACATTTCTATTGGATTATGGTCTGGTCTTTGACGCAGTCATTCCAAAATACAGCATTTCTTCTGCTTTAACCATTCTTTGTAGACTAACTGGTGTCTTTAGGTTTGTTGTCCTTCAGCATGACCACCTTCTGTTGAGGTTCAGTTCAAGGATGCCTTAACATTCTTCTGTAGAATTTCTTACAATCCAGAATTCATAGCTCTATTCAATGATGGCAAGCTGTTCTGCTAAACAGTGATACTGCCACCACCATGTTTCACAGTTGGGATGAGGTTCTAATGGTGGAATTCAGTGTTCGGTTTTCCAAACACAACATCTCTCATTTACGCTATAAAGACACATTTTTGTCATGCACAAAACATTATTTCAGTATTCTTTTGGATCATCCAGATGGTTTTTAGGAAGCAGAGATGTTTCTACTCAAACGTGTTGGCTTACTCCTTGCTGTCATTCCACATATACTATTCTTGTTCAGTGTTTGTCTGATGGTGTGCTAGTAAACACTGACATTAGACAGTGTTTGCAGGCCTGCAGATCCTTAGATAATGTCATAGAGTTCTTTTTGTTATCCCAGAATGTTTGACCACTCCAGTTAGGGTAACAGTGATGCTGAATCTCCTCCATTCATACTCTGTCTGACAGTGGAGGGGTGAAGTCTCCATTCTTCAGAAATAGTTTTGGTACATCTTCCAGCCTAATGATTTTCCAAGGTCCTCAGCATTTGCTAACAAATGTGTGCGGTAAAGACCAGACTTTAATGGTGAAGACTCAAGTTGATGTTTTTTAAATAGGGTAAGGTCAGCCACACTCACATCCTATTGACTGAACCTCCTGACCCTAATATTACCTACACCAAACTGATCATTCTGTAGGTTCACATACTTTTGCCAACCAAAATATATAATGTTGAATCACTTTCTTCGACAAATGAATGAAGAACTATAAATGTGTTTGTGTTATTTGTGGGTTCTCTTTATGTATTGTTGTGACTCAAATGAAGATCTGATCACATTTTAGGTCAAATTTGTGCCAAAATTCGCAAAACCCTAAAGGCTTCATAAAGTTTTAAGAAGCACTGTAACTCCAAAACTTCAGCTTTTAGTGGAGGATAATGGAACCAGATTTATTTCCAAGTAATTTTGAATAATTTTTGGTGGATAACTTTAAAGTATCATTTTCAAGGATACCCCATTCAACAATAACAATAAAAAACAAAAGATTACGTATTTAAAAAGCTCATTCTTCTTACTGATGGTGACCAGGCTAAACCAGTGAGGCTTATTGTTCAACTCACAAACTTTTCAGTTAAGAATCTTTCAGTAAGTGTTAAAATCACATGTACGAAAGAAAACAGTACAGTGCCGTACTTTCTTTACGTCTTTTTGGGGACCTTGAAATTGTCACCTCCTCGTGTGCAGCATCTCAAAATCTCCTTGGGTAACAGACTTTTATTTCGTTAGCCTCAAAGCTCCAGTGCATAAAGTAAAGAAACAAACTTCACACACCAAACATGTCTTGGCTTATTAATACATTTGGCCTAAGATGGGATTTTTCACCAAAACATTCTTTTAATCAGGATTATTAATGTGTAAAATGCACTAAGATATCTGAACACTGAAGTGCCTCACCTTACATCCATTTCTTCTTCATAGGAACTCATTTCTGGATGTCGTCACTGTATGGGGTGGATCAAAGCTCCGTCCTGTTTTTAGCTAATGAAACGTTTAGAACAGTGATCAATACAGACCAACAGATCTGATAATCACAGCTGATACTACAGTATAGAACTACAGGAGTCTGTAATGGAGAGTTAATCACTGTTTAACGTCGTGTTTCAGTCTCAGCACAGTAGCAGGTGCAGCTTCATACTGTAGACCATCCGGACTGAACAACATCTGATATAATTAATTGCAGATGTAGTAGATATCAGATAGATATAGATATCTAACACTCTTACCTTGTAATCATTGGTCCCGGTGTTTTCTTATAATCAATCCAAGTTGTTTTGATCATTACAGCCTTTCTTTAATCCTTCGTCTGAGACATCGTCGTCTGAGATGAGAGGAGGCGGAGTTTAGAGCTGCTCCTGTTTTAATGGAATGTAGATTTACCAGATCTGCTCAAAAGGTAAAGGAGGACGAGTTCTCAGAAAACTCTTTGTTTTCCTGTAACACAGCACTGTATGCAGGTTCTGTGATTGTAGAGCTGATAAAAGAATTAGCACAACAGTTAAACACGTATAAACCCACAGTCAACAGTCACACCGGCAGTTTTCCGTTCACCTCTTTCACTGTTTTGGAAAATTTGAACACATTAAAGTGCCCACTTTAACACTGAAGTTATGGGGATTTTTTTTATTAAGCCCAATAGGACAGCCAATCACAACAGAGCTCATTTACATATATCTGCCTTAAAGGTTCAGTAAATGGCTGTTTAATTTTAATGAATAAAGAGAGGTTGGAAAATGATAATGATAAAATAAATTATGACTGTTTTTGGTACATAAAGCCAGACAAATGTTACAAAGTGGAGCTCAGAGAGAAAAATAAGAGACAGGAAAAATGTAGGATCCTTTAAGCAAATACTAGATACACAAGTTACTAAAATACAGTATTAACACAATAATAATGATAATAATTAGACACATAAATTAGAATATGACAAAAGATGAAGACACTAATAATAATAATAATAATAATAACAATAATGATAATAATAATAATGTCAGAGCATGCGTAATGTCCACTGTAAGACTCTCTGCATGGTAAACATTTTTACTACATGTCAGCTTATAAACTGTTTACAACACAGTTAAACTGTTCATTCCATGTGATTTATTTATTTATCTTTGCATTTACATTTATTTGCAGCCTGTAGCCTAAATATCCGGCTTTTCTTTCAGGGTCTCCATGTTTGTTTATGTGTGCTGACCGCTGGACACTGAGAGAGGAAAACATGGGACGACCAAAAAGGTTAAAATGCTCATCAAAACCAGTTACCTTCTTTAAAGTGCACTCTTAAAAAGGTTCCTTGGTGAAGGGAATGGTCCTGTGTAAAACCACGAACACCTAAAGAACTATTTGTGTGCTTTTGGTGCTTATCTAGCACCAAAAAAGGTTCTTCTTTTAATTCCAAGCTTGACATCATAACAATAGCAGAACCCTTTTTGGTGCTAGATAGAACCATATACAACATATTTTCCATCAAGCCGAAGAACCATTTCACCATGCAGAGAACCATTTAAGCACGCAAATAGTTGTTTGAGTGTTCGTGGTTCCATATAGGACCATTCCCTTCACTAAGGAACCCCTGAAGACCCCTTAAATGTTAAAGATATAGAAAAGCCGATTTGACTGCACGTCTCCAGAGCTGTGCTCCTCTGTGTAAACAGGCTGGAATCTCTGAAACAGTGAGCGGAACCAGACGAGGAGAAAAGTGAAATCAAAGAATTTCACACTTTTTAATATGATGATTTTGAAATGATGAAATCTTCAAATTCTCCAGCCTGCTATGGTTGACCACCTCACACTAACAGGAGCTACTTCAGCGCCCACCGAACAAAATGTAGGTGTCAGGATATAATTTCATACATACATAACAGAGTGGACAATAATCTGTGGGACATAAGGAAAATCCTCACATCTGATTATGAAAAGATCTGATCTAGAAGCGACTAAATAAAAAAAACGTTCAAATAATAAGAGAGGAGTGAAATGTTTTTTACGATTATACCTAAAAAAACTGGTCAGTAAAATGAGTTGAAGGCACAACACTAAAGGCATGAACACCTTAAGGTGACAGAGAAAATGTTTAAGATTCATTTTTGAGGTACATTGCATTATGTTTTCCACTGAAAAGGTTTGTTTTATAATTTATATAGTTGTTAATTAACATGTTAAATAATGAACCCCATGATCCACTCTGTGGAAGCAAAAGGCACCAGACAGTAGTAGTGACCTATGTGGAGGACAAAGAGAACAGCATTTGTTTAATGTCGTCAGCGCAGTGTAGCGTATACCTGAGAGAAACTGTTCGGATGCTGGGAATGAGCAGAAACCTTCGCTTCTCCTCCTCTCCTACCCCTCTAAGAATGTGGAGGATGGAGGAGACGAAGGGAGCTGAAATTGGGTAAACAGCTGATTCCTTTCAACATCATTAAATTTGATGTTGACTATTGATAAAGTGAGCCAATTACAACGTTTACTTGAAAGCCCACCCTTACTGCCACTGTATATAATCACAGCTGCTACACAGAGCCAGCTGATTAACATGTGTTGTAGTGTTTTACTCTGTTTTTTTTTTTTTTATTCTATTTCATATTATTTTATCAACAAAACACAGAAAATATAGTCGGATTGTTCCATGTTTGTCCATCCTCTCTGGGCCTGCATGCAGTGATGTCACTCTAAGATCTGTTAAAGTCTTCCTATGCAGTCTACATTTGTGTATCCTCTGTTGGAAGCCGCTTTGGCGCGTGTTTGGACCAGCTTCTCTCGTCTCCATGGACAGCTGGTAAGAAGGCATTATGAAATTGGTTTCCAGGTCAAGGAGGACAGGAGGAGGATTGGTAGGAAAAGGCATTAACTGTCAGGGTTTTTGGATGCAGCAAAGGATGTTCTGTCCATCTCATGACAAACACACCCCCAATACACCTTCACTTCACCCCCAACTTATGTTGCGTTTGACCAAAGTCTTTGTAGGAAAGTCTGTGCACAGTTTATTTCCAGTCATACAAGACCAACCTCCTGTCTCTTTGAATGAAGAGAGACCTATAAACTGAAACTAAAAGCCCCATTAACGTTTCAAACCCAGACTTTTACCAGTAAAATCTGATGTAAACAGCATAAATAGTTTGTACTGTTTGGCTCAAATTACTAACAAAAACAGTCACCGTGTTTTGGCTACTGAGCAGTTGCATATCTCCACAACGAGATCAGGCCTTTCCTGCTTACGGATTTACCAGCAATCTGACTCCTTTTCTTTATTGAAGGCTGGGACTTTCCCTGTGAACAGAGGCCACGTTGAGCATTACAAACTTTGAAACGTCTCTAGCTCAATTTACCCAGATAGTAAGCCTATATATCGGTGGCTTGGTAAGGTCCACACCCCGCTGACCGTTTGCCACTGCTGGGACCCCCGGATCACCCAGATTACTGTCCTGCATACAAGGTCAAACTATTTTTTAATCTCCTCAAACAGATTTTAAATGCACAGAGACTTTTATTTTGGAAAATAAACTAGGACAAATATTGCAACAACTGAGAGAAAAAACATCATGACTAGGCCTGATATAAAATGGTTTAATAGAAAATGTTGTTGGTGACGCTGAGCTGGATTAAAATTATTAAGTAAACTAATTTACAAAGTATAACTAAAGAAAGGAAGGAAGGAAAAATCAGTAAATTGGACTGTGAGTGGAAAATGAGTGATGATAACTGGGATTATGTCTAATACTCTGCTTAACCACCAGTTGATCTCCTGGAATACACTGAGCAAAACGCCCGTGGACCCCCAGCTTTGCCAGCAGGGGGCCAACAGTGGACCACTATCCTCTTTCTATCAGGGTAGTTTGGAAGTCAAAGCTGACAACTGCATCAATTTGAGCTACAAATTAGCTCCATGAAAGCAAGTAACACTGATGTTAGCAACAAGCTAAGCAGCTAATGTTTAACTTTAACATTAATATGTTTACTTTCCCAAAACTGAACTTCATGGTCAATGTTATAAATTTACCACCTACTTTGTGTGACGACTGATTTAAAGCTAATATATTTAAATGTAGTTCGTTATTATTGTTGATGCTGTGAGCAGCCATGTTGATTTGACAACATACACCGAGCTCAAAACACCATTCCAACTTTCCGAGTTGGAATTCCCAGCTGAGGGGGTGTTTTATTTGTTTTTTCCTAGTTAAAGGTGAGAAATTCTGAGTTGCCAGCTGCAGTCAAACACAGCATTAGTCCTCCTGCTGAAAAAGGACATTTTAATAGGAACTAGCTTAAAGTTTTCCAACAGAGAGCACCAGTTTCCTGTAGAGCTCCTTTAGATCCCGTTAGGAAACCATCAAATGCATTTGGAATCAGCCACTGGTCCCCTGTTAAACCATTAGGATCCTTTACACTGTGATACATTACAAAACCATCAGAAACCAACAGAAACGCTTAATGCTTTCTGTGGGTTTTTCAGCAGGGCTTGAAAAGGCTAACAGAGCTGGCAGAGCGCAGTGATGCAGCTAGCGCCACAAAAACTTCATAACAGGAAAAGAAATAAAACAAGGGAATATTGAATGACATACAAAATAAACAGTTTATTGATGAACCAACATCATAAATGGCATGAAATCTCAGATACCTGTAGCTAACAGTGCTAGTATGGTAGCTAGCTCAGGCTAACTCAAGCTAACATTTGGCTAAAATAAGCTGAAGCCAATAAGACTGTCAGAATTGAACTTTCACAGATAGTTTTATGATTTTGCCAGATGGATAAATATGTTTATACATGAATCACCTTCAAAGACTTGAGGTAATGTTAGGCAGCTGCAGATAATGATGATTGCAAGGAAAGGTGGACCCTAGCTAGCCATCTCTAGCTGACTCCAGTTGGTTATAATAAGTTGTAGCAGTTGAGACTAAAGGCCTCAGCAGACTTCTTGCGAAACGAAATTCTCGAGGGTTGTGTGAAGCCGAAAGCGCCTTTGCGAGATTACAAGCTCGCATACTCTCTGCGGTTTGGTGTTGCCTGTTGCAGATGCTCTGTGTCGCTATGACGTTTTATGATAAGTTCCATGGCTGCAGGAAAACGATTCTTTCACTGTTCTAACTATGGCGACGTTTGAGTTCAGAATACCGCTACCATTTAAGGTGGAACGGGAAAATTTGAACAAGAAGCTGGTGAACAGAAAGCCGACTTCAGCCTCGTCCTCATATGAACATAAACATAAAATAACCTGTATATTTTGTGCTCAGTACTAGTCAGTATTACCAAATAATAATAGACTGAACATCTTACATTTAGGAGTATTAAGTGAAGTATTAGTGTGTCTGCCAAAGCCGAAGCTTCTCAAAGTCGTCCATCTTTGTTTAATGGCACGCCTCTTTTTTACCGACCAATCAGAGGCTTCGCCGTGTCGTGCACATGGAAGCCTCCATGCGACGTCTGCAGTTGTTCACTTTCTTCGCAATCACATCATATTGTTCACTGAAGCCAGGAGAAAGTCGTCTCTGTAGTATTCTGAGGCCTTAATCCAGAGACCTTATTCACATACAAGTTTTGCTTATAACAACATAACATTTGCTCATAACAGCTGAGTAAATATTTTGGTTTTGCAGGTCGTAAAGATTGAACTGTCCCAAAGTAAGTAATAGCTATCCACACCGTGATCTCCAGCTAGTCAATAATAACTGTTTCAGCCCATCTTAATCTTCAGGTCCACTGATTTCTCCAAGGTATTGAATACAGGATAGATCTTCTCTCTGTCTGCAAAGTCCATCTGTCTGAATGTGTAAATGTGAGCTTTAGTCTCAGCATTATAAAAAGCGACCCACTTCTCATCCACATCGACACAGACCCCCAACACCCGGGGCACAGTGTCGATCGGCAGGCGCCTGCTGGGCTCCTCCAGAGCTGTGAAGGACTGTCTGAAGTGATAGAGACACCAGTAACCACGAGCAGGAGAGAAGCTGAACCTCCCTTTCCTCTGAGCCGACTCTCTGGTGACCCCAGTAGTGAACTCTCTGTTGACCTCCACCTCCCAGTAGTGCCGTCCCGAGCTGAAGCCTTCTGTGGTGAGGACGCACTCAGACTTGTCAAATCTCGGCATGCTGTAATCGACGGTTTTCTCTTTCCCTAGTCGCACTCGTTTACCATCATTGGACAACACAAGCGCACAGTGAGCTGTATCAGGATCCAACACCAAATCAGCTGAGAAGAGAAAAAAATAGAATAAACAGAAAGTGGCTTATAGCATTCATCATATGTGGTGATACATGAATTCATTAAGGATTAGATGACTATTACTCTTTAATATTATAATAAAAACCAATGAAAAGTATTTTGTTAGTAGTTTATGAGAGGCTAGCAGCAGATGCTGCAGTTTACAGTGATTTAACATCTGATAAACTGGACAAAAACAGTCAATAGTGCATTTAAAAATGAATAATCTATGAGAACATGATGGATGGAGAACATAATAAATTGGGCTAATTGTGCTCACAACATGCAGCTGGTCAGTGTGTTTAAATACTGAAAATATCCACAATACTAGTGACAAACTGTGAAGTAATTTACCATGACAGCGATAAATATCACCATATTGTCCAGCCACAGTGTGCAAGCTGTTTTAGTCTGCTCGCTAAGCTAACGTTAGCCTCTTGTGCTAATGAGGACAGTGTAGTGGAGCAAGAGAAGCTTAGCTAACAGCTCATCACACAAAATAAAAGATTCACCCAAACAGAATTGAGTCTCCGTCTTCATCAAGTTGTGCCAATGAACTGTCAGTGAGCCGGAATTGAACCTGTGTTTTGGTGTGTGAAGCTGCTAGTTGCTAAGCTAATGGTAGCCTCTTGTGCTAACGAGGATAGTATAGTGAAGCAAGAGTAGCTTAAATATCGGCTCCACACGCAAAAACGCAGGTTTGCTTCCTCAGACTTGAGTCTTTATCCACTAAACTTGCATCAGTAGAGCTTCAGTGAGCCGCAAAACAACCTGAGCTGTGGTTTGTGAAGCTGTAGCACGCTAAGCTAATGCTAACGGCTACAAGAACAGCTCTACACCATATTTGACAGTTTATTAGAAAGATGAGGAACATGAATTTGACATCATGGTGATTTTAAATATGAACATCATCTATTTACACTGGCTACAGCTTATAGCACAGTCAAAACATTTCAAACAAGTAAGCTACGTTAGCGCCGACATGTTCTTTAGCTATAATGATGCTGTGTTCACGTTTTTGTTGAAGAAACACAACGTTATTTCCTGTAGCTACGTCGTAATTCTCTCATTAGCCTATTTTATTATATCGAACCATTAGAGGTTCAAGATTAGTGGTGACGTACAGAACTAAGCTGCGATGTAGCGCCACGCAAAATGGTTTTAAATTTTATTAAAAATATACAGTAATTAATTTGGCAAATAATCAGCCTTTGTGGTCTTGATAAGCCAACCTGAGGAAATCACAGAAACCTGAGGAAAGCCACAAAATTTGCCCTAATCAACACCTGCCCACGGCTCCAACTTTATTAGCTGACTAGTTGTTTGTTTCGCTTCTAGAACCTTTGACGGTCCGTGAGGCACAGCCTCATCTCTTCAACCTATGTTAGATGAATCATTTCTCCTGTTGCCTCACTCACCTGCTGCAGGTGTCTTCCCTTTGCAGATGAAGTCGGGAAGCCTCAGTTCACAGATCGTCTGCCTCAGTTCACAGATCATCTGCTTCAGTGTAGCGACCTCTTTCCTCAGATCCATCTTCTCTGACCGTTCCTCCCTGATTATTTTCTTCAGCTGAGCGTTCTCCTGAAGTATGTTGAGGTTCTTCGTGACCTCCACCAGTAGGTGTCTCTGCAGTGCTTCCACTGTGTAGTGATCTCTGACGTGTGCCTCGCAGAAGGAGGCAAGGCAGGTCATACAGGACTTGTACGCTCTCAACTTCCTTCCTTCACACAGATCACAGGCCACGTCTCCAGCCTCGGCGTAGCGAGAGGTCAGCCTGTGTTCTTGAGGGTCTTCATGTGACCGGTCAGTCTTCATAGATATACCGCTGTCTGCAGTTGATGTTATTCCAGACAGCAGACTAAAACACAAAAGGCATTTTTGACGCTATATTAAACTTATACCTCGTCATAATTTTATTTTTCACTCTTTGTTATGAAGCATGGTTATATAACCTTAAACGTTTCACATGGTTCTTCAAGTGGTGGGTTAGTAGCTATAGAAACTCTATATGGACAAAAGTATTGGGACACCTAAACATTACACCTTCAGGAGCTTTTATGACACCTCATGAAGCCTTGAAGGCCATGAAAACAACAGCTTGTTCCACCTTCACTATAAGAGTCCTAGAAATAAACCAAGAAAATAAATCTGAACCCAAATAACATTTACCACATTTTCTGAACTCGTTACAGTGTATCGTGATTTTCTAAGTGAACATAAGTTTACGTGTCCTCTATTTGTACACTACATATATATATGTGTGTGTGTGTGTGTGTGTGTGTGTGTGTGTGTGTGTGTACTGCAAATTTCACACATCACATTTTATGTTCTAGATTTTGTCCCAATATGTCAAATTCATTGATTTAGTAACTGTGGAGCATCTATAGGGGACTATTCAAATAAAATGTGACCGGAAATTCCACCAGATTTGTGCGGGAGATTGTGTGTGTGTGTGTGTGTGTGTGTGTGTGTGTGTGTGTGTGTGTGTTTTAATTCAATTCAAATGTATTTATGTAGCACTCATTACAGTTTGCACTGTCACAAAGCAGCTTTACAGAAGGGTCTAAGTAAAACTGCCTAACAGCATGAACAGCCAATGAGAGGAACCAAGAGAACTCAGAAGGTGAACCCATCCTCCTCTGGTTGACACTGGATAGCAAATCATTAATAAAACAATAGAAATGAGAATGAATCAAGTGAAAACTGTACGAAGTCTGTCGGATGATCTCTAAAAAGAGTTCAAAAGTGGGAGTTTAGTGCTCTTCATTGCAAATCTGGTGACGTTTAATGGATACGTAGATATGATGTTTATGGATAAACATCTAAAATCTTAAACAACCTGTGGCTGCATTTTTCAAAACATACAATCAGCACATAAAACAAATTGATGGACCTTTTTCTGTTATTGTGTTCTTGTGTTGATACTTTCTGTTTTGTTTTGTCACAAACGTGTATAAATGGGATTAAACCTTTAGATATGTGCGCTCAGCTTATTTAGTTTTTGGCGGCAGGAATGCCCCACACTGTTTCTGGTTCTAGACAGAGATCTCTTAACTCTCAAAACGATGAAAATCATTTTGTTTTAACAAATGGTCAGTTGTACCTGTCATTGTCCAGGGCTGCCACTCTTTTAAAGTCAACTCCATGCTCCTTGGACCAGCTGCTCAAAGCAGACCTAGAGCTGGGTGACCCTGGCCTGTCCACCTTTTTGCTTTAAGAGAAAAGGAAAGCAACAAACAAAATGTCCGGTTTGTCTATTAAAATCACTGCTAATTCAGACTGTGCATGTTCTGCATTATAGCAACTGCTATTTTACGTATGAGTTAACTTTAATTTTGTTTGTTTATTGTAATTTATTTATCCAGTCAGGGACCACAAACAAAATACATTCATCTAAAAAAGAAGAGATGCTTAGCAAATAAGCTAATTCCCATCTCCAGTTCCAGGGCAGATAAACATATGACTAATACTAAAAACATTATAATACTGAAAACACAATATGCCATACAGAAAATTACATAATTATGCACACCTGACCTCGCTGCTCATAGTTACAGATAGAGATCTCTCAGATTATTTAAATCATTACATTTTTGGTTTTTTAAAAATGATGTATTCTACCTTTTCGTGTCCAGAGGTTCAGTTCCATTAAGTGCGATGGGCTGCTCCATTGACCAGTCACTTGCTAGAGACCTACAGCTGGGTGACCCTGGCCTGGCCATCATTTTGCTTTAAGAGAAAATGAAAGCACCAAACAAAATGTCTCTGTTTTTTATTACATGCACACATGACCTCACTGATCATAGCTCTAGATCAGGGAGAGCCGGATTCCTGCACAGTTTGGAGGTTTTCCTGCTTAACCACACCTGATTCAAACTGTGCTGGATGCCAGCCCTCAGTTCCTCACCCCTGTTCTAGATAGAGATCTCTCAAATGATTTAAATCACTGCATGATAGATGATCCATTCTACCTTTTCTGGTCCAGAGGATCCAGTCCAAGTGCAATAGGTTGCTCCATAGACCAGTCACTCGCTTCAGACCTACAGCTGGGTGACCCTGGTCTGGCCACCGTTTTGCTTCAAAAGAAAATAGTGACCTCTTAAGTAAAATGTAGGAAACATTAATTCATAAATATCTATTGCTTCAATTTTTTGAATCCATCAGTGAGACTTACAAGATATTCTACTCTCTAACCAGCTCCACTCTGCCTGCACCTGTTTTACCTGGGTTTTTTTACTATTATTTATTTTCATTATTTTATTATTTATTTATTTGTTTGTTTATTATTAATCACATTCTTATTCTTATTTTAATTCAGATATTTTTATTATTATTTTAGTCATTTTAATTAATTTTTAGTTTAATTTTTGATCTTATCCTCTTTTTTTAATGATATTTTACTAACTTTTACATTTTTTAATTATTATTTTATATTTTCTACTCTATTTTTATGTATTTTAATTATTAATGTTTCTTTTTTTTACTTACCTGATTTGAGTCATTTTCTTTAATTAAATTTACTTTTATTATTTGATGTGTTCTCACACATCAATCCCTTTTCCTGTTTTAACTCAGCAACATTGTAAATGAGGGTCACCCTCAATGTTCTCCGAGGTTAAATAAAGAAAATATACATGTAAATGTAAATTTGCTCTCATTTTGTAGCCGTTCAAAAAAACAGGACTTCTTCCAAGAAATGTTTTCCACCAATAAAATCAAAGCAGATACTAATGAGAGAATTTAGGTTTTTTGTGGTTTCAGTAAAATGCCCTTTTTGTGTTTGTGCAAATTGGATCCAAACCACATTTGGAGGTGGTCTGAAATGCGACTCCAGTCAGATTTTTACATAAGTGTCTCAGTTTGGAAGGCGAGATGAGGCTCCTCCATCTCTCCTGCATCCACGTTTGAAATCTGCATAGCTACGTAGTTACTGACGCCTATGTCGTTACCACGGCAGCCTACGTAGACTGCTGAAATCTGATCTGACCACTTGCTATCAGCGTGGCCAGTGGCCTCAAAAGACCTGTTTTTTTTCTAAACAAATCCGATTTGCCTGCAGTCTGAACGCAGCCTTGGACTCCTGACTATGGGTGGCTGAGCATCTCTGATCTCTCTGATTTCACTCTAAAACAATCTGGAGTGAAATGAAGTGCAGAGCTAAATATGTATTCAATTTTGTCCCGCATTTGTATTTAAAGGCTGCTGCTTTAGCTGAATGTATAGAATGTATAGATAGCCTGTTCAGAGCGGAGTGCAGGGTGGGCTCAGTGATGGGGAACAGAGAAAGGATGCTTCTGTATGTTCTACATGTTAAATAGTGAACCAGTGCCCAGTTGAAACAGCTGTTATAAGTATAATTTAACTTTATGTAAACAACCTCACTGTTCACTTAGGATATGGTTAATTTAAACACATCAAAAATCATCAGAAAAGTGCTGTAATAAAATACAAACCAATTCACAATAACAGATTTAAACGTTTTCACTTTTACCTTTTAATGTCCAGCAATTTCGCTGTTTTAAAGTCAATGGGTTGCTCTGCTGACCAGCCACTCGCCGCAGATTTACAGCCGGGTGACTCTGGTCTGCTGATCATGGTGCTTTAGGAGAAATATTTAAGAGTTATTATGTGGAAACTTTCAATATTCCCTGCATTTTAATCAGGCGCTGAATTTACCAAGATAAGTATATCTGAACACTGAAGTGTCTCACCTTACGTCCATTTCCTCTCCAGGGAAACTCATTTCTGGATGTCGTCACTGTACGGAGTGGATCATAGCTCCGTCCTGTTTTTATCTAATGAGGATTTTAGATCAATAATCAATACAGAACAGCAGATCTGATTCATAATCACAGCTGATACTACAGTACAGAACTACAGGAGTCTGTAATGGAGAGTTAATCACTGTTTAACGTCGTGTTTCAGTCTCAGCACAGCAGCAGGTGCAGCTTCATACTGTAGACCATCCAGACTGAACAACATCTGATATTAAACACTACAGATAGAATAAATATCAGATCTGATAGTCTTACCGTGTGTCCATTTGTTCCAGTGAGTTCTTATCATCCAAGTTTGATTCCTCGTTTTTCTTTAATCCTTCCTCAGCGGCGTTTCTCGTCTGAGCTGTGAGGAGGTGGAGCTCAGAGCTCAGAACCGTTCCTGTTTTAATGGAATGTGGATTTTCAGGATCTGCTCAGAAGACAAAGGAGGACAAGTTCTAAAAAAAGATGCATGTTTACAGGTGAAACAGTGAATTCAGGTTCTCTGATCAGGACGTTTTTAGCTGAGGAGTCTGGACTACATTTGGATTCCTCACAAACCCAGTGGTCTGCAGTTTGCATTGCTTATTACAGATCTGGCCTCTGTACATGCATCACTTGGCTTGACCTAGAGGCAGGTAGCTGGTTGTGATTGGTCTCATTGCAAAATGCATTATGATATTGTGTGTAAATTGTAACAAAAAGCACATTTGACACAATAAAACACATTTTTCTTAGTCTACTAATGATGCATAATGGTAAGTTACTCATCATATAGCACTGAAATTTCTTCTTGTGTGTGTGAAGCTCACTCCCAACAACTTATTTCACTGCAAACGAAAATGATGAAAGTGGCTTTTATTACATTTTGGACCCAAACCCTCCAAATATTGCAGTTTAGACCCATCAGGCATAACATTCTGACCACCTCCTTGTTTCTGCGCTCATTGTCCATTTTATCAGCTCCGCTTACTATATAGGTGCACTTTGTAGTTCTACAGTTACAGACTGTAGTCCATCTGTTTCTCTGATACTTTATTTTGTGTTGTGCTGGTCTGAGTGGATCAGACACAGCAGTGCTGCTGGAGTTTTTAAACACCTCATTGTCACTGCTGGACTGAGAATAGTCCACCAACCAAAAATATCCAGCCAACAGCATCCTGTGGGCAGCGTCCTGTGACCACTGATGAAGGACTAGAGGATGACCAACACAAACTGTGCAGCAGCAGATGAGCTATCGTCTCTGACTTTACATCTACAAGGTGGACTGACAAGGTAGGAGTGTCTAATAGAGTGGACAGTGAGTGGACACAGTGTTTAAAAATTCCAGCAGCTCTGCTGTGTCTGATCCACTCATACCAGCACAACACACACTAACACACCACCACCACGTCAGTGTTACTGCAGTGCTGAGAATGATCCACCACCCAAATAGTACCTGCTCTGTGAGGGTCCATGGGGGTCCTGACCACTGAAGAACAGGGTAAAAGGGGGCTAACAAAGTATCAGAGAAACAGATGGACTACAGTCTGTAACTGTAGAACTACAAAGCGACCTATATAGTAAGTGGAGCTGATAAAATGGACAATGAGCATAGAAACAAGGAGGTGGTCAGAATGTTATGCCTGATCGGTATGTTAGTTAGCAGCACATTTACACGTGTTTTTGAACACAAATGTAACAGACATTAAATATGGCCTAATTGTACATGTGCAAATTTTGATTCACAATTACTGTTAATGAAATGTGTGCATTGTTATTTCATTACTTAATTTGTGGTGAACATTTTCCTACTCGACTTGTTCATGAATGTTCATGTGGCGCCCCCTGGTGGAATATCGACCTGAGAACTCGGACATTCACCTGAAAACACGTTACAATTCTTTAAAAAGACCAGGGAGAAGATCCTCACAGCACTTACTGCTACAATGCTCCAATCTGTTGTCAAATTTGTTACTACAAAAGATAATACAAGCAAGAACAGATAATTAGATATGACAGACCTTATTTTCTTATTTATAAAATATTTACTCATAATAAGACACAGGTCAAAGTTGATATGTATTCTATGAAATTGATCTGTTCATGAAACATCCGCCAGTCACAAACGAGGCCTTACCAGAACTTGAATGGAGCATCTTGCGACTTTTGCTGTTTCTGTTGAGATGACCAGTACTAATCAGCATTTGGGCAAAACGGCCTGGGTTACTTCACAACTGTTGGGAATGTTATACTGTGCTACTGTCAATAGATTAAAGTAAATGTGGGCTACATCACTGCATATGGTTCAGCATTTTAAGAAAACATGGCTCCCTCATATCTATCCCATTTTGGGGGGCAGCTTGGAGAAAGAAAATGTGTTATACTCTGACATCAGACATTATAAGGATCTTTAGGAGTTAGCGCCTTTCATTTAATTGTCCAGTTTAGCTTCAGTGACCTCCTCTAAAAAGGGAGGGACAGAAAGGTTGAGATTATACAGGGATGGGGGCATAGCTAAGTAGCGCGCTACTTTTTGTAGCTCACTACAAATGTTTGTAGCTAATAGCTGGAGCTGCTACAGTTTTATGAAATGTAAGTAAAAAAGCTGTAGCTCCTACACATTTTTGTTTAGCTATAGTGATAATTTTCACCACAATTTCACCACAGGCCTGAGGCAATCCTATCTAATTCTAAATCTAATTCTGCTGTGGAGCCGCAACAGGGCAGTAGAAGAGCCGCATGTTGCTTTAGCTAAAGCGGAAAAAACATTTTCGTAATAGACTGTTACTCACAGTACTGCGCAGAGCCAGCATCACTGATGAGGATTATGAGGCTAACGTGTCACTGAAGTTTAAAGGACTCTGAATGTCCATATATCTTGCTGAAATGTTTAAATTGGAGCAGTTTTATTTCGACAGTTGACAGTGCTCTGCACTAAATTGTGTGGTTTTTATGTGGTTATTTTTGTTAATTTTTGTTAGGAAAAGCCTGGAATGATTGGCTTTGCCTTTACTTTGTCTACATGTTTGTTGAATATCACACCTTTGGTTGTGTAAGTTTGATTGTTGGTTACACTAAAACTTTTTGGTGATCTTTTTGTGTATTTGCAGCTTTTCAGTGGCACATTAAATGCAGTGTCTTGTTCACACTATCAGTTGGGCTTATTGTGTGTGGAGATAAACAAACATTCTGACAAGTAGCTAAAAAGTCGTGCACTACTTTTGAAAAAGTAGGTAAAAAGTAGTGCACTACTTTTGAAAAAGTAGGTAAAAAGTAGTGCACTACTTTTCAAAATGTAGCTAAAAAGTAGCTAGCTACAAATTTTTCAGTAGCTATCCCAACCCTGAGATTATATTAAGTAATACCAATGTTGCAGTACTGTACTATTTTTCGAACTCCAGTTGTTTCACTTTGTAAAGACTTTATGTTGTCTGATCTCAGTTTTGTAAAGCTGTGCTTTATTTTCAGAGACTTCCAAACCATCACTGCTTTGCAACCGTTGCTATCCACCATTGCCTCAAAACAGCTTATTATTACTGTGCCAGTGTGTGAATTTGAAGCTCCTGCTGTTGAAAGATGTACGCGGAGCTGTCAAAGTAAGACACCATCCCTGACAGAGTAAAGTATGTCGCTTTCTACCCCTCTTAAGCTTAAAACATATTAAAAAAAACATTGTCAGTGTTGTTCTGTGATTTTGGTACTTATAATGCCTTTTAACTACAAAAGTCTCAAAATGTTAAATCAAATCTACTTCAGTGCATCAAGTCATCAAAGGTAAGACGTAAATGATTCAAGATATTTAGGTTTTTGAGTTTGCTGTGTTGTTGTTACTTGTTGTTGCCTTAAGTCATCTTCATTTGGCAGAGGTCCTGTCCTGTGGGCAGTGTCCTGTGACCACTGATGAAGGACTAGAGGATTGCCAACACAAACTGTGCAGCAGCAGATGAGCTATCGTCTCTGACTTCACATCTATAAGGTGGGCTGACAAGGTAGGAGTGTCTAATAGAGTGGACAGTGAGTGGACACAGTGTTTAAAAACTCCAGCAGCACTGCTGTGTCTGATCCACTCAGACCAGCACAACACACACTAACACACCACCACCACATCAGTGTTACTGCAGTGCTGAGAATGATCCACCACCCAAATAGTACCTGCTCTGTGAGGGTCCATGGGGGTCCTGACCACTGAAGAACAGGGTAAAAGGGGGCTAACAAAGTATCAGAGAAACAGATGGACTACAGTCTGTAACTGTAGAACTACAAAGTGCACCTATATAGTAAGTGGATCTGATAAACTGGACAATGAGCGTAGAAACAAGGAGGTGGTCAGAATGTTATGCCTGATCTGTGTATATGTAAATACTATATGTACATCACTTTTATATTGCAAAATAACTTGTGATTTAGATTATTTTTTGCCATTAAGTTGTTCTTTAGAATGTGTGATCATTTCATGATAAATGGAGCAACAGAAATGATCTAAATAATCAATAATATACAATAAAAGCTCATTTCATCCATGTACATTTAAGTTAAGAAAACCTTTTAGGCTTATTAATGGTGCTAACATCCAAGCCAGAGGTCACCAGCAAGCAAGCCGATATGACTATATGGCTGTAGGTTTTTACTGAAATGAAAATCTGCAGCCACACCAGCCCTTTGTGGATAAAACAGTGACGCTGGTCTAAGCATTGACCTTATCTTCAGGATTGCATGAGTTCAATTGCCAGTAATGTAACAGACATCTGTGGTAAAAAAGTACAAACAAATGAGATATTATAAACAATGTCACACTGTTTTTTTTTGTAACAGTCACTTTTTCTGAACAGTGCTGGTGAAAAGCATGGGGTTTTAGTACAGTCTCTTCAGTGGAAAACACCACCAGTCAACCAGCAGTAAAGTAGAATTCACAATTAGTCACTTGGTTACCTCACATGATCATAAAGTGTTTGCAAGGATGTGCACCAAAGTCTACGGGTCAAGTCCAAGTCAGGTGGTGCTTAACCTGTATAGATGAAAGACTCCTAAATGGGGCTATTCGATTATAGTATTCGTTTTCATCTTCACTATCACATTATTGAACGTTGAATAGTCCTCATCTTCATCGTTCCCGCGCTCCTGTACGAGGTTCATGGTCCTAATGGGAGATTCAGCAATCACATAGTCATCTGTGTATGCACTATACGGGTAGTCATGCCCACTTGGGTCATTCAAAGTGCCCACTACCTGCCAAGCAGTACCTTTGACCTCCTCTGGATCACTGTAGTGTGATGTGGGTGCACTAGGTGTAATGGCACAATCTTCATGGTGTGCAGCTGGATGTCTTTGGGGGTGATGTGAGAATGTGGATGTGATGGCAGATTCATCTATGCTGTCATACATGTGTTTGTGCTCTCTTGGCTGTCTCCGCTGTCCTTGTGTCTTCACTACTTTGTTGATGGCAGACTCCACATTCTGGAAGATGGTGTTGCCTTGGTTAGTGTCAAACTCAAAGACTCCCTGCCCAGAGTCGCACCTTCTCCCAGCCTCAAAAGAAAACACTGTCTGTTTTAACAAGGACAAAAATATAGAAGATTGGCAGCTTATTGAACTGTTTAAAGGAATAACTGTAGAAAATGTTGCAAAAAATGCAGAAAAAATGCACCAAAGTTGAACAAGTTTTCCCTTAACCCCACTATTACCCCAGGATGTCATCAACCAAGCGAGACATGTTTAGTGTCTGAAGTACATCTTTAGTATCTTTACACTGGAGACACAAGGTTAATGTAGCTAGTGATGGAAGGTTATACTCAGCACCTGCCTCAAAGCGTGTGGAGTTAATCTAATAGTGTTCAGTATCTCTAACAGACTTGAGTATGTGGTTTCTGACCCTGTAGGACTCTGTTATATATAAAAATAACAAATGTACAAATTATTTTCAGGCTTCTAAATGGCTGCAACCACTCTTTTTAGCCATGCACTATACTTTGTCCATTTTCATAGGCATCAATAGACCTCTGAAGTCCTGCTGTATTCAGCATCATGCCCATATTAGCAAAAGGGTGTCTAAGCTTCTTCCTCTATGGGAAAACGAACGGCTCTATTGTATTCTGTGGTAAACAAAAGTGTTCCAGTATATTTTTCTTCTTTCTTGTGTACAAATTTTCCCTGAATGTCACTGGATTCTCTGAGTTACTCAAATTCTAGGCTACTTTGATGTTTGTTGGTTTGCACAAGGTACTTTGGTGATGTTGAAATCAGTTCAACGTGCAAAAATTCAAGCGTTAGCTTGCATGTAGTATTACTCATAATTTATTTTTTTACTGACCTCATAATTTAGAGGATCCTAGGGAAAAAATGTATGTACAGCAAAATTGACAAGGTTTGGAACATTTTTGTGTGCAGCACAGTGCGATAAGGTGTCATTCTTGAGAGCATGTAAATTTCTCCCATAGAGGAAAAAAGTTTAGACATGGGGTTCCTTATTTGGCCATACGGCTAACTGGACGAGGTCTAAAATTCTATTATATGTTGGGTATGTTAGCCTTCGCTGCAAAAAATTAATGACAAAAAAGAATAAAAGTAAACCAAACCAGGAAAAAAGGTGCTTGAATGATCTCTTCTGAAGCAGAGGAGTCGTACCTTGTCCCGCCCGTACCTCCTGAGGAAGCGATATGGCCAGCTATAGAGCACTTCTCCTGTCTTTGGCTCTTTCAGAAGGAGGCTGTCAAAGTCGGTCTGTAACAGGTAATGTCCTTGTAGGCCACACCTCTTCGCAGCATCTGTATACCGTACTGACACCTTAAAGTCCTTCATCGTTGAAGCCACTATTAGAGAAAGGGTTCTTTTAATCTCAAATAAAGAGAATAAACAGTATTTTAGCTTTGTTAGTGTCTTTTTAGTTAACCTTTAAATGGTCACTAGCAGCCCATGATCTTGCTTCAAAGTGATATCTTGGAAAGTCATATTATAATTATATGTAATAGTTCTGATTTCATCTTTAATTTCAAGTTCAACCACAAACAATCAAAACAAAACCACAACCAAAGCTGGTCACTTTTCCGTGACTTCATCCTAGACTAGCTCTGCTGCTGCTCGTCCCTCTGTCTCTCTCTGTTCCCTCTCCGCCCTTTTTAAAAGGCGCTCACGACACCTGAGACCAAGACATCTGAGCCGAGAGGGAACGAGAGCTCGTTGCTCCGCCTCCTTGTTACCACCCCCGCCCCGCTCCGCACTAACAAAGCTGTTAACCCCTTAAAATCTAGGGCTTATTGTTCATTAACTACAGTGCAAACTGGCTGAGTTATTCGTAGGTCATAAAAGTGTATAATTACCAATAAATGTCAGGCTGTTAATAACAGGGCTGTGTACAAACTTGGTGCTAGAAAAAATATTTTAAAGGAAGATTGTAGCACTGATATAAAACATCCATATTAATACTTCAAAACAGTGTCCATCTCAATGTGCAGTGCCAGCGTTGTCACAGTTTTAAAGCATGTACAGAATGTAAACATTTTAAATTTGAATGTCCTGAATTGTAATTTTACATTTTGTGTAATATACAAATAAATCATTTTCTCCACAACAGTTCAGATTTCCCTTAGCTGAGTACAGCTGGGTCTTATGACTAGCCTACAGTTTTTTAAGTGCATGATCAGTTCCTTTCAAGGAGAACTCCATCGATTTTTCAAAATTCCCCCAGAATTAACTGGCTAAGATGTAAACAGAGCGGTTCAGAGTGGTTCAGAGTGGTTTTGTGTGAAACGCTCCGTTCTAGATAAACTTACCGAGTCAGAACTGTTCACAGTGGAGGTGATAGGAACCAGACGTCCACCTCTAAAAGCTCCCTCACAGAAAGTTCCTACATGAAATGGTTATGAATTCACTGCCTGATGACTGAGACACTGTTTATGATAGTTTTGTGATGGAGTTTTGGTCCAAAACTTATTTTAATCAATTGACTTTAATCCAGTCATGGTGGAGGGATACATGAGGAGTGTTTAAGGCAAAATATTCCCAAAGAAAGTAAGTCCACAGCTAAAAACAGTCACAAGTCCTCTGAAATAGCAAAGTCTGGCTCACATTTACAGTGACTGTATAGGGTAAAAAGAAATGTACACAGTTTTACCCAAAATGAACAAAATGTCTGAAATTTGCTTCTTTAGTTTTAGCTACAAGCCTAATGTTGCTAACAAGCAATGCAAGCTAATATTCTAATTAAAAAATGTCTGCATAATTCCATCATTAAGTGGTTTAGTGTGAAATGTTCCTTTCAGGAGAAACTTACGAACTTAGATGTCTTTACAGTGGTGGTGATAGGAACCGGGGTCGCCATGACTACAACACAAATATAGACATTTTATTAACTATTCAAACCAACCAGTGAACCTACACGAGTCTTCTGAGCTTGTATTTAAGTTGATAATAGTGTTGATGATGGTGAAATTTTGGTAAAAAGTTTTTACAATCCCTGAATGTACCCCTCCTCATCCCTAAACTATCATAAAAGAATGTCTTAGTCATCGTGCAATGGATTTATTACCATTTATCCATCAGTTTTCTGTGAGGGAGCTTTTAGAGGTGGACGTCTGGTTCCTATCACCACCACTGTGAACAGTTCTGACTCTGTACGTTTCTCTAGAGCAGAGCGTTTCACACCAAACCACTCTGAACCACTCTGAACGACTCTGTTTACATATTAATGATTTGATTATGCATAATTTTTGAAAAATCAGTGGAATTCCCCTTTAATTTGTAATTGATGAGGTCCCAGAACACTGAGTAGGGAAGGATCCCAAAAAAAGTTGCTGCAGACACACAGCTCAGTGTGAAGTTTCCCCAATAACGTTAAAGCTAACGAGTGTTAACAAGGCTCTTAAACCTATGGAACCGAACGTCTTGCTGGAAATCCATTCTGAGAATCTGCCCACGCTGCACATAGGAAAATGTACCTGAATCAAAGCTTTCTACCAACATGTTCTACCATGTTTCTATCACTGTATGCCAGATGTTAGACGCACTGTTTTTTTTAGCACGCAAGTGCATTCAGAGTGCCATTCAGATCTGTAAACACTTATTATTGTTTTCTTTATTATTTTGTAATTATACAGTGGGACTGATGTTCCTGTCCATGCATTTTCTTTTATTCTTCCTTTAAAAAGGTAGTTTGTGACACAAAAAAGGGTACAGTCTTAACAAAAAGGGTTACAGTACTGAAAAGGGGTTCTCTGACTTAGTAGAACTATTTTAAAAGGAGTCATTTAAAGAACCATACACAGTTGTTTTTCCATCATAGAGAAGAACCATTTGATCATGCAAAGAATGATTAATGCATTCAGATGGTTCTTTGAGTGCTCATTGTTCTAAATAAAACTGCTGTCTTTACTAAAGAACCCTTGACCCTTTTTAACCCCTAAGAATAGCCAGTTTTCATTAAAGTCCCTGTAGTTACTGAATAGTAAGCCTCAGTATGTAATATGGGTGGGATTTTATGGAGTTAAAGAGTGGACTGTACAGGTACCCCAAGATACAAACAATGTTAATGGCCACACAAAGGTACAACATGAAATCACAGCAGTGGTAGCGCATTTGCGAGTTATAAACAGTGTCTGTGTTGGATTTATTGCACTCTCTGTCACCCAAACAGGGTTCGAAAACCAAATGTATAAAAAACTACTGTTATTTGTGTTGATATGTCTCTATGGTTCATCGCATGAAAGCATGTGGACGAGGTGCCGGATCCAGTCTGGGAGGTGGTGGATCTGAAGCCGCCTTGTTCCAGCACAAATAAATGTATCGAATATCACAATTTTAAAAGGTGCGATACTCTTATCATCTATTTCACGTCACGTGGTTCTTTTTTTATTTAACCATTCCTTTTGTACACTGTTTCATTTTTAAAAATGTATGCAATAGAAAAAAAATCACTTAATTATAAGCTATACAAACAGAACCTCACCAGTTAATACATACAACCACATTTCCAAAAAAGTTGGGATGCTGTGCCAAATAATTTAATAAATAATTTAAGTAAATAAAAACAAAATGCAATGATGTGCAAATCATTTAAACCCTATGTTTCATTGTAAATAGTACAAAGACAAATTAAATGTTGAAAAATATGCCCATTTTGAATTTGATGCCAACAGCACGTTCCAAAAAAGTTGGGATGGGGGAACAAAAGGCTGGTACAGTTGTGTAATGCTAAAAAAACACACTTCGTGGTTGATTGGCAACAGGTCAGTAACATGATTGGGTATAAAGACCATCTCAGAGAGTCTTTCAGAAGTAAAGATGGGGAGGGGTTCACCACTCTGTGAAAGACTGCACCATCAAATAGTGCAACAATTCAAGAATAACATTTCTCAACATAAAATAGCAAAGAACTTTTGCTTTTCATCATCTACGGTACATAATATCATTAAAAGATTCAGAGAGTCTGGAGAAATCTCTGTATTTAAGGCCAAAAAAACAGTATTTGCTGGCCACAATCTTTTGGCCTTCAGGCAGCACTGCATTAAAAACAGACATGATTCTGTAGTGGAAATCACTGCATGGGCTCAGAAACACTTCTGAAAACCACTGTCTGTGAACACAGTTCATCACTGTTTTTGCAAGTTTAAACTCTAAAACGCAAAGAAGAAACTACATAAACAGGATCCAGAAACGCTGCCACCTTCTCTGGGCCTGAGCTCATTTAAATTGGACTGAGGGGAAGTGGAAAAGTGTCCTGTGGTCTGACGTATCAACATTTGAAATTCTTTTTGGAAATCATGGACACTGTGTCCACGTCTTTTTCAGGGAAGGCCTTGATTATTTCAGCAAGACAATGTCACATTCTGCATTTATTACAGCAACAATTCTCCATATTAAAAGAGTCCAGATGCTACACTGACCTGCCTGCAGTCCAGACCTGTCACCACTGAAAACATTTGGCACATTATGAATGAAAAAAATAACAAAGGACACTCTGAACTGATGAGCAGCTGAAATCCTGTATCAAACAAGAACAGGAAAACTTTCAAAACTACAGCAGTGTCTCCTCAGTTCCCAAACACATTTATAAAATAACATTTTTCAGTTTCAAAATTTGATATGTTGTCTTTGTTGTATTTTCCTTTAAAAATGTGGTTCACATGATTTGCATATCATTGCATTCTATTTTTATTTACATTCTGCACAGAATCCCAATTTTTTTGGAAATGGTGCTGTAGTTTAACCATGCATACATAGTTTGAACACCAATTGGAGAGATTAGAGAGATTATAATGTCGATTTCCTGTTTGGTGAAGAATGCAAAATGAATGAAAATGATCTCACTATACTGGAAGATCATTTTGCTGGTTTCATGAACATTTTTTACAACAAACAACCTTATCTGTCAATACCATGAGATAATTTTACCTAATAAAATGACTTAAAACAAGTAAAAAATAGATATATTAGATGTATCGACTAGATTTAAGACAGTTTTACATGCCAATAAACCATTTTTTGCAGTGCATCTAACCACCACCCCCCCCTTCACTTCCTCCCTGTGCACCATGTTGGGGTTTGCACTGGGCTGGGCATTTCTTGCTACCTGTTGAAATGCCTGTTCACAGTGTTTCTGTATCCCCTTCTGTGCTGATGCTACAGTATTTGTGTCTCTTTATGACTGAACTTTATTTTTTGTTTTAAAATTTGTTGACTTCTCAATAATTTCAACCTTTTCGGCTTGTAAATCCTGCGCCTCAGCGTCATGTGGTTAGTGGGTGGGGCTGTGTGCAGTTTGCATGATAATCTGCCTTGTTAGTAAATTGAATGTTAACTCCAGGCGCACTGTGGGTGCATATTGCGGTCGCATCAAGGCACATTCTGTGCTGCAGCTGCGCTCATACGTATACTTTTAGCACCAATAGTTCTTCTGTTCAGAGGGTGCTCAGGTGTGGAACCTAACAGATGGAATGATGCTTTGCCTCACTCACCTCCTGCAGGTGTCTTCCCTTTGCAGATGAAGTCAGGAAGCCTCAGTTCACAGATCGTCTGCCTCAGCATAGCGACCTCTTTCCTCAGGGCCTGGTTATCATTCTTCAGAGCCGTTTTCTCCCTTCGTTCCTCCGTGATCATCTTCTTCAGCTGAGCGTTCTCCTGAAGTATACTGAGATTTTTGGTGACCTCCACCAGTACGTGTCTCTGCAGTGCCTCTATTTTGTAGTGATCTCTGACGTGAGTCTTGCAAAAGGAGGCGAGGCAGGTCATACAGGACTTGTACGCTCGTAATTTCCTTCCTTCACACAGATCACAGGCCACATCTCCAGCCTCAGCGTAGCGAGGGCTCAGCATGTGTTCTTGAGGGTCTTCTGGTGGTGGGTTATTAGCCACACGTATATAGCTATGTGTAGATGACATCATCCCAGACATCAGACTAAAAAAATGAAATAAACTATTAGATAATATCCAGTTTACATAACACTTATTAAGCCAATCCATACCTAGAACCCATATCACACATGTAAGTTATAACACAGTAATAAATAAATACCCAGAAATAGTTCATCTCAGCTCAGATGCATCATCATATATGTTTGCATGTATGTATGCACCCAGTCACAGGACCACATACAGATTTATTCTATAAGCATTTTGTTAAAATACTTCTTACATGTATTTATGAAAGAAACAAGTTGTTACCAGTTTGAACTGTTTAGAACCAGTGAGCACATACAGCTTACTGAGATCGGCCATGTGCTGCAGGCATGTTTCATGCATGAACTGCTTGTTTTACATAGGGTTTCATTTTAAATACACATGACCTCACTTAAGATTGCTAAGATTGCGAAACAATTCTCATTTTAAAAAATTGTTATGTTTTACCTTTCATTGTCAGGGTCCCTTTTAAACTCAATAGGGCGGCTCATAGAGCTGTCACTCATCTTTGACTTACAGCCAGGTGACTCTGGCCTGGCCATCATCACGCTTTAGGAGAAATATCAAAGAATTATTACGTGAAACATTCCAAAGTTTCTTTTATTTTAACAATATGAGAGTCTGAATTTACGTATTGCTCTGTACACTGAAATATCCCACCTTAAACCGTTTCTTCTTCAGGGGAATTCCAGTCTGGATGTTGTCACTGTATGGGGTGGACCAAAGCTCCGTCCTGTTTTTGGCTAAAGAGAAGTGGCAAATGGTCTTTACTGTCATTCCTCAGTATAACTTGTGATGTCATTCTTTCAGCCCAAAGGTGCAACACACAGCAGCAGTACATTGCAGCTGTCCAAGCAGGCAGCATTTTGAGGCAGCATTTGCGCTCCCGAGACGAAGGCTGTCCCATTCAGAAAGGCAGCCTAAGTCAGATGCCTTCTAAGGTGCCTTATTTCACCCAAATCTGAAGGCAGCATCACATGCCTCTTTCTCAGCGAAGGCAATCCCCCAATACTGCCCACTGGCTGAGAGTTCCACCGCTTCAGTTTGATAAACATGGCAGACGGAGTGACCGTTCCTGTTGAGGAGTCTACAAATTTATTAGTTATAATAGTTTAGTTTATTTATTTATTTACTTCTGTCTTTACCGTTTTGACTGAGTGGTGTACTTGTGTAAAACTTCTAACATATTTGTGTTTGTAGATCACTAGAAACTGTTCCTGTGGTTAAATTTAAGCAGTTCACTTGTCTAACATGATCTGGCAGTGCGTTTGTAACTCATTAGGTGAAACGAGGAGCTGAGGAAGAGGAGCTGAGGAAAAAGAGCTGAGGAAGAGGAGCTGAGGAAAAAGAGCAGAGGAAGAGGAGCTGAGGAAGAGGAGCTGAGGAAAAAGAGCTGAGAAAGAGGAGCTGAGAAAGAGGAGCTAAGGAAAAAGAGCTGAGGAAGAGAGGCTGAGGAAGAGGAGCTGAGGAAAAAGAGTTGAGGAAGAGGAGCTGAGGAAGAAGAGCTGAGGAAAAAGAGGTTGAGGAAGAGGAGCTGAGGAAGAAGAGCTGAGGAAAAAGCTGAGGAAGAGGAGCTAAGGAAGAGGAGCTGAGCAAAAAGAGTTGAGGGAGAGGAGCTGAGGAAGAGGAGCTGAGAAAGAGAGGCTGAGGAAGAGGAGCTAAGGAAAAAGAGCTGAGGAAGAGAGGCTGAGGAAGAGGAGCTGAGGAAGAGAGGCTGAGGAAGAGAGGCTGAGGAAGAGGAGCTGAGGAAGAGGAGCTGAGGAAGAGGGGCTGAGGAAGAGGAGCTTTTGAACATGTTCCTAACATCGCCAGTCACCAGTGAGGAATTTCTCAAAACAAGACAATGTCAGTTATACAACAGTTAGTTCCGGCCACGCAAGCTGATTGGTTGAGAGACTAACTGTGTCACCATAACATCATAACAAACAGAAAATGGACACTTTTAAGATCACGTTTGACCGACAGCCGATTTGGTCAGACTCTGAAGATGAGACGACACTAAATTCCCAAACTGTCATCACCACTGAGCAGCTTTTCAGTCGGCAGCTGTGACAGAAGAACAGCTGAACAACCTGGAATCAGCCAGAAATGAACCCAACACCATTCGCCAAACTAAATGGGCTGTAAGATGCTTTACAGACTGGCTGGAACAAAACAACATTAATACTGATCTGGCAAAAACTGACAAAACTGAGCTGAACTTGATATGGCGGCAGTTTTATGGCTCAGTCTGATTTGGTCAGACTCTGAAGATCAGACTACACATTTGGCGAATGGTACTGGGTTCATTTCTGGCTGATTCCAGGTTGTTTAGCTGTTCTTCTGTCTCAGCTGCCGACTGAAAAGCTGCTCAGTGGTGATGACAGTTTGGGAATTTAGTGTAATGAGCTGGAGAACGAACTGCCGGCTGTGCAGCGAGTGGGCGGAGCTCGTTACTCTGACGTAGCAACAAGCTGCTCGTTAATGAACTATAATTTGGTGAAGGAACTGCGAACATTAAAACATATTAAATGCCGCGTTCACGGCCCAGTTTATTAATTTATTACTGTATTTATTTAACTGTTGTATTAAAGCAGTAGAACACTGGAGGAGTGTGTTATCGCCAGTAACATCACGGCTGTGATGATCTACGGCGACCAAATCACAGCCGTGATGTTATTTCACTGTAACACACTCCCTCTGGGTTCTACTGCTTAATTATCTAGATAACTCGTCCCAGAAGTCAATACCATTTAATAGAAGGAGTATTAAGGGAATTCTTTATTGGACATTTTAGACTGAATTATCCAGCTAACTTTGAAATCCTGCCTCATGAATGTATTCAGGGTTTGGGGCTGCTGGCAAACTTTCAGAATAAAGCCTAAGAAATGCAAACACACTAAACTTGCCTTACAGACCAGGTTTAGATGTTGAAACTAGTTTTAATCCTTGTGTTCTTGCGCGCAGCATGACACTTGTGGAAACAACCAAGCACGTGACACATATGGAGGAGCTTTAGCTGACTGCAAACAATCAAGGAAAGTGGTAAGGTGGCAAAACTATAAAGTCTATAATGTTTTTGTATTTAAAATGTTACATTTTACAGTAAAGAAGTTACTGAATTTTAAAATGTTTAAAACATGAATTAAAATTAAACTGGTGAGTTCATTCAAATTTGGCTCCTTAGTTAGTTGCAACAATAAAGCACTCTTTAATGTATTTGGCATTACAGTTTTTGGTCCTATAGTTTAGAAGCTATTGATTTTTATTTTTGTGCATAAAATACAATTTATAATTCAACCAAACCATTAACTTAATTAGGTTCTGCTAATTAAACTAAACGCTTGCTGTAGTAAGCTGCAAGAACAGAGCCTTGTTGAGTTTGTATTTACAGTTTTGGGCCCTACATTAAAGAAACTATTGAATTTTTTAATATTGAAAAATTAATCTTCAATAAAAATCTCTTCAAATTCTGCTTCCTGTAGTCAGTTGCAGTAATAGGCCACTCTTTACTGCATTCGATTTTACAATCATGGCTTCTACAGTACAGAAACTATTGAATTTTCGGTCTATTTAATATTTATGAAAATTTAACATGATGTGTAATTTAAATTCTGCTTGCTGAAGGTCTGAGTTGCTTGGGTTTCAGCTGAGCCCTACAGTATAGACGCTATTGAGATTTTGACGTTCAGGCCAAGGCTTGCACATAAGGACACGCACTTTGACGACGGTCCCTTACTTTTGTGCGTAAAGCTCCGCTTAATGCCCGGTTCAGTTTGGGGTAATGTGTCGACAATTTCTTTCAAAAAGCAATTGCAGTAAAAAGAAAGAGTGCAGTCAGGAGCTCGAGCTCTGTGGAGGAAGAACACGTAAGAGAAAAGTTCGTCATATGCTCTATCTTAACGCTGCTGACGTCAGAAGTGCGAAGGTGTGTCAAATCTGGAATATAAAAGCAACCGTGCCGCGGTGAGCTCTCCTCCGAGTCCTGCGGGTGCAGATCAGAACCATACCTGATATTAAACATTACAGATAGAATACATATCAGATCTAATAGTCTTACCGAGCGTCCATTTGTTCCAGTGTATTCTTATGTTCTAAGTTGTTTTGGTTCCTCATTTTGTTCCTCATTTCCTTTTTAATCCTCTGAGCTGTGGAGGAGGAGGTGGAGCTCAGAGCTTAGAACGTTTCCTGTTTGATGGAATGTAATTTTTTTCAGAACCTTTATGCAAAATAATGGGTACATAAGTTAAACAGCAACATCAATAATAATAATGATAATTAGGCACATCAATTAGTAAATTGATAATAAAAGAAGAAATAACAATATATCAGAGCATGACCGCTCACTTTAACTGTCAGCTCATTACCTCTCTACAGCACAGTGAAGACTGCTGGTGTGATTTAGGCCTGTAGCCTAAATGTCCAAAACAAACATTTTGCAAGTAAACAAACAAACAGTTGGTAGGTAAAGATGTTTGAAATGTAAAGAAGATTTTGAAATGAAATCTTTAAATTCAGCATGTTATGGTTAATCACCTCCCACCAACAGGAGCCACTCCTTCAGCCTCCAGAGATGTTTTTGCACCAAATAAAACGATGTAGGTTTCAGTAAATAATGTCAGTAATGAAAAAAAAAAAATAACGCATAAAATGGTGGGCAGCTTCTTGTGGGACATGAAGAATCCTTGTTATCATTGATAAATAAACCTAATTATGAAAAAACTAAAAAAATAATTAATGAAAAGTTTAAAATAACATGAGAATAGTGAGGCGTTTTTATAGTGAGGGGTTCTGTAGGAATTGGACACTGAAACTGAAATTGAGTCAAAATTAGAAACGAGTTTTTTTCAGTTACTGAGCTGTTCGTGTGAATCACAAAATCCAGCCTTAAATTACTTTCATCTCCACCTTGTTTCCTACAGGGCAGCACCGTTTTGAAGCAGGTGAAGCTCACAGCACCTGAAATATCACTGTGTGAACGCTGTCAAGGGAATTTGACGGCGTTTTATGGCCATTGTTAGTAAAAATAAAAATAGTAGACTTCGAGAATAAAGTCGTAATATTTGGAGGATAAAGTGAGCTAACTGTAGGGGGGCTAACTGTAGAGGGGCTAACTGTAGGGGGGCTAACTGTAGAGGGGCTAACTGTAGGGGGGCTGCCATAACGCATTAGGGTCTCGGTTGCTGTACTGTAGGGGGGCTGCCATAACGCGTTGGGGTCTCGGTTGCTGTACTGTAGGGGGGCTGCCATAACGCTTTGGGGTCTCGGTTGCTGTACTGTAGGGGGGCTGCCATAACGCGTTGGGGTCTCGGTTGCTGTACTGTAGGGGGGCTGCCATAACGCGTTGGGGTCTCGG
>NW_023494792.1:63800710-63817184 GCF_904425465.1 Colossoma macropomum | reverse complement strand
TCCTAACTTTGACCCTAACAAAAACCCAGAAATGTTACATGATATTTCTACTGAACAGAACATTTATGTAATTTTTCTATCAGTGTTTGTGTAATACCTATGTTTGGCCACATGACGGCGCTCAAGGATAAGAGGAAAAAAAACACATTTTTTTATTACAGATCAATTACAAAATTATTCTGTCTATGTAGGAAATTCATAGAAATATTCTATTTCATTGTAGAAAAATTACAGAACTCCTATTTTCACATTGGAAAATTACAAAATTGCTCTAACTATACAGGAAATTTACAGAGGTTTTCTATGGCCGGAATAGGGTGAAGGTTATATACTGAAGATCTGAAGTGCAGTGCAGCATAGTCACTGTTACCAGAATTCCAAATTATTTTAAAGTTCTTTATGTCCATGTAGAAAATTTACAGAAATGTTCTATGTCTCAGTTAGGGTTAGGGTTAGGGTTATGTCTGAATTAGGGTTAGGATCTGAAGTGCACTGGCACATACTCACCATTACACAAGTTTCAATTTATTTTCAAGTTCTACGTGTCTTTGTAGAAAATTTACAGAAATCTTCTGTCTTCCGAAATGTCATAGTACTAATTGAGAATATAGCAATTTGTCATGTGACAAAAATTTGAATACTGGGACATATATATAGTTTGGATGTTCTCACTCTTCTAGGTTGTAAGGAGTGAGCCCCTTTGTCCTGTCATTAAAAAAAAGATCAGGTAAACCTTACAATATTCATTTAATAATACAAAGTTGTAGACAAAATGTTATTTTTCTGTACATTTTTGCAGGTCACTTCTAGTGACAACAGTCCCAATCATTCTATTTCTCTCATTTTAATATGAAAATAGATTTATTTTGTAGTCTTTCATTAACTTTATTAAAGGTCTTCATTGTGGAGCCCTATTCAATCCTATCATGGACAGAAACACAGAAATTGGAACCAGACGTTTACCTCTGCAGATCATGGAGCCAAGGAACGAAGCTGGACCTCACAGGTATTTGATTAAGTCATCCAAAATTTCTCAAACACTATTTGGCATTTTTAAACTGACCTGGAATTTTTTTTTAGGTGCCGCTGCCCTGTTGACCCATTGAGCATTGCCCTTGTAGGTTTTGTGATCATCACTGTGTTCCTTCTCTACCTGCTTGTGGTGCTACTACTTCACCAAAATAAAATAATTTAAGAACTTCGAAGATGTCTGAATATGTTTATTTAATGTATAAGGTACGGTTCAATATTCAGATCTAAAAATGTGTAAATTATGCATTTCTATAACATCCTAGAAAAATTGCTTAAGGAAAAAAAATCAGACAAATTACATAATTTTTCTATGAAGTTATAGAAATGTTCAGTAATTCTTATATATTTAATTACTTAGGCTTATTTTTCTCTATGGACACAGAAAAATTATGTAAAGTATGTATGTAAAAATTACAAAATTGTTCTATCTATGTAGAAAATTTACAGAAATGTTGTATGTCTCAATTAGGGGTAGGGTTAGGGTTATGTCTGAATTAGGGTTAGGATCTGAAGTGCAGTGGAACATACTCACTGTTACCCGAGCTTCAAATTATTTTAAAGTTCTACATGTCCATCTAGAAAATGTACAGAAAAGATCTGTCAACATAGAAAATTTACAAAATTGTTCTATCTATACAGAACATTTACAGAAATATTCTATGTCTGAAATAAGGTTAGGGTTATATACTGAAGATCTGAAGTGGGGCATACTCACTGTTACCCAAGTTTCAAATTATTTTGAAGTTCTACATGTCTATGTGGAAAATTTACAGAAATGTTCTGATTCATAGGAAAGTTACAGAACTCTTCTATGTCTATATAGCAATTTTACAAAATTGTTCTATGACTCTAAAGAACATTCACAGAACTGTATTAAAAAAATTGAAAGAAAAATGACAAATTTATAGCATGACTATAGAAAATGTATTTAAACTTATTACAACATTGAGTACGTGCAATAAGACTCAATCAATGTCAACATAGATATGGAAATATTTAATAATTATTGAAACATTACAGAATCGAACAATGTCTACCAATAAAGAAGCATTACGCACTTTTTATGCATGATATTAATCATATGCAAATGTAGTCACATGATGTGATAAATTTGCATATTGGGCCCTATATATAGAGAGAGATGTCATGCATTTGCTTATTCTTCACAACCTTTGTATCCATGTAAGTTTAACTAATTTTGAGTAGTATTAATATGAAATCATAGAACACTTCTGTAATTTTTCTATGATTTTCTTGCAGGTTTTCAAAGACAGAGACACACACCTTACTCACCATAAATATTCTGTAAGTTTATTATTACAACTATATCAATTTAATAAGAAATTCTAAAATATTTCTAAACATATAACTTTATTGCAGGGTTTACTTCATTGTAGTGACAACAGCATGTCCCGTTAGGCTTTTTGACCATAAACATTCTGTAAGTTTAATAACATTTATGTAAATTTAATATAAAACAGAACATTTGTGTAATTTTGCTATGTCTTTATTGCAGGCTATCCTTGTTGATGGTGAAGACAAAAAACTTCATTCACTCATCTTACAGCTTGTGTAAGTTAATAACATTTATGTAATTTTAATATGAAAATACGGAATGTTTTCGTAATTTGTCTATATTCAGTTAATTACCTAATATTTACATAACTACTACAAATTAACTAACGCAATTAGTAATTAATCTGTAATTTTATAAAAGGTTATTGGATCATGGATCTGTGTAAAGACCCACGACAGAAGGCTCACAGTCCCTCCTCTGAAGCTGAGGTGTGTACATTTACTGCACTGGTCATTACTTTTAATATTATTTTTTTCTACAGCATCAGTTTTCTTTTGTAATCTAGAAAAAGGGGAAAGAACAGAATATTTCAGCATCTCAAGGCCAGACCGGGGACCCAGAGATCAAAGACAAAGACGGAAAAGAACAAAAAGGAAAAGGTGTGGAGAAGACTACTCAAGAACTTGAAAATGATTGCTGAAAATAATGTTGAAACTGTTAACTGTAAATCATGTTGAAACTTAAAAATGTTCTTTTGTTATCCCAATAAAAGTGATTTTTTTGTTTTTCTCTGAAAAGAAATAGTAACAGATGAGCATGAGGGCAGTCTGTGAGGCTGTGTAGCCCTCAGGTAATCTTGGTTTGCAATACTGAAAGTGTAATAAAAGTTATTGTTCATTAAAATGTTTTGAACTCCAATTAAAACTGACTGGTGTCTTTTTTAAAAGAAATTACAAAATTGTTCTATCTACAAAGAACATTTACAGAAATGTTCTATGTCTGAATTAAGGTTAGGGTTATATACACTGAAGATCAGAAGTGCAGTGGGGCATACTCACTGTTACCCAAGTTTCAAATTATTTTAAAGTTCTACATGTCTATGTAGAAAATTTACAGAACTGTTCTATGTCGATATAGAAAAATTACAGAACGCTTCTATGTTCATATAGGACAATTACAAAACTGTTCTATTTCTGAATTAAGGACAGGGTTACATACTGAAGATCTGAAGTGCAGTGGGGCATACTCACTGTTACCTGAGCATCAAAGTATTTTAAAGTTCTACATGTCCACGTAGAAAATTTACAGAAATGTTCTGTCGGCATGGAAAATTTACAAAATTGTTCTATCTATACAGAACATTTACAGAAATATTCTGTGTCTGAATTAAGGTTAGGGTTATATACTGAAGATCTGAAGTGTAGCATACTCACTGTTACCCAAGCTTCAAATTATTTTGAAGTTCTACATGTCTATGTAGAAAATTTACAGAAATGTTCTATGTCGATATAGAAAAGTTACAGAACTTTTCTATGCTCATATAGGAAAATTACAAAATTGTTCTATCATGGTAGAAAATTTACAGAAATGTTTTATGTCTGAATTAAGGTTAGGGTTATATACTGAAGATCTGAAGTACGTGTAGCATACTCACTGTTACCCAAGCTTCAAACATTATTTTGAAGTTCTACATGCTCTATGTAGAAAATTAACAGAATGTTCTATGTCGATTTAGAAAAGTTACAGAACTTTTCTATGCTCATATAGGCAAATTACAAAATTGTTCTACCGAGGTAGAAAATTTACAGAAATGTTCTATGTCTGAATTAAGGATAGGGTTATATACTGAAGATCTGAAGTGCAGTGTAGCATACTCACTGTTACCCGAGCTTCACATTGTTTCAAAGTTCTACATGCCCACGTAGAAAATTTACAGAACTTTTCTATGTCGATATAGAAAAGTTACAGAACTTTTCTCTGCTTATATAGGAAAATTACAAAATTGTTCCGGACACGGGGTTTTTTGCTAATAAAAGCTGGTACTCTGAAGAACAATTCTACAACATAAAAATACAAGAGTTCACCGCGATGGATTTTACCACAGCCAAGATCCAAATCCCCCAGAAAACCACAATGCTGATAGATGGGGTGAGCGCCTCTGGTAGAAGCTTGACGAATCCCTGCACCTAAACGGTGGAGGGACCAGTCCACCATTGGTGTACAACCCCAAATAGGGGATCCAAAGCGGTAGAAGCTTGGTATCTTTCCGGAAATATTTCAGCGTTGGACCACACCGGCCTGGAATTCGAAGGAAAGCTATCCGCCGGCTTGGACCTCCGCCCAAGACTGTCTGGGAGGTGACGTATTGCACGGGACCTACCTTCCCGGGTCTTGGAGTCAGCCACCTGGCAACGGGTGGTTGGGGCACGGTTTCCGGTCCTGGTTTTCTACCCGTCGCTCGGGGAGACTAACTGGGATAGGCCCAAATTCTCAGACCTTGTCTGGCTGACCTGGGCAACCTAGCGGTGTTAACGAAGGGTCAGTTGGGCAAGGGGTAAGTATTCAGCCTCTCTGGGTCCACTAGGACAGCACGCAGGGAAGGTGGTCTGGGGCAAACAGATCTTAAATGAGCGCCCAGTCTTCTATCAGCACACACACCACAGTTAACAATAAAAAATCCAACTTTGTAAAAAGCAAAAAAGGCTAAAAATAGCGTTCTTAAAAATACAACAGCATTTATCTAAAACTTTATAACTAGACCTAACCCTAACTCTAACCTTTACCCTTACCCAAACATTAACACTAAACCTAACCTAATGACTCAGGGGTACACTATCCATGATGGGTCCTACAATTCATTAATCTACTGTACCACACCTGTTCGTTCTCTGACTTGCGGTTGTGGGAAGGAGAATGAATAGGTGAAAAACATAGGCCAAGCCAGGTCTTGAGGGTGCCCTGCTCAGTCTAGTGGCGCACTCCTCTCTTCGCCTCTTTGTTCTTCGCCTCGCAATGCAGTTGGATTTATCAACCACATGGTCGGAGGACCATTGATGGAGGAAGTCATGGTATGCCCTAACCCAAGCCTAACCATAAGTCTACCTTGGGCCTGAACCTGATCTTAAGCCTAAGTACAGCACTAGCCCTAACTCTAAAACCCCCAAAGATATTTTTTTTAAATTTTTTTTATTTTTAAATATACAGATATTTTTAAATTTACAGAAATGTTCTATGTCTGAATTAAGGATAGGGTTATATACTGAAGATCTGAAGTGCAGTGGGGCATACTCACTGTTACCAGATCTTCACATTGTTTGGAAGTTCTACATGCCCATGTAGAACATTTACAGAAATGTTCTATGTCGATATAGAAAAATTACAGAACTTTTCTATGTTCATATAGGAAAATTACAAAAATGTTCTATGTAGAAAATTTACAGAAATGTTCTATGTCGATATAGAAAAGTTACAGAACTTTTCTATGCTCATATAGGAAAATTACAAAATTGTTCTATCTATGTAGAAAATTTACAGAAATATTCTATGTCGATATAGAAAAGTTACAGAACTTTTCTATGCTCATACAGGAAAATTACAAAATTGTTCTACCTAGGTAGAAAATTTACAGAAATGTTCTATGTCTGAATTAAGGATAGGGTTATATACTGAAGATCTGAAGTGCAGTGTGGCATACTCACTGTTACCAGAGCTTCACATTGTTTGGAAGTTCTACATGCCCATGTAGAAAATTTACAGAAATGTTCTATGTCTGAAATCTTCTCATATAGGAAAATTACAAAATCGTTCTATCTACGCAGAACATTAGCAGAAATGTTCTATGTCTGGATTATGGTTAGAGTTATATACTGCAAATCTGTCCATGGAGAAAGCTGAGCCTAAATAAGTAATTCCAGAAGGATTACCGAACATTTCTATAACATTGTAGAAAATTTGTGTAATTTTAACTTGAAAATTTTCTACGTTTTTCTGGTCTCCCAGTGGCTTCACTCTCCAGAGGTCTCCCAGTGGTCTGGTTCTCTGTAGCGGCGGTATTAAGGCGTTTAGTGCAGGGGGGTGCTTAAGTGTGGGCCCAACAGGTTCGGATGGTGCGCAAGGTTCCTGAAAGCCCTTTGCCCCAGATGGGTCAGAGTGGGGAATCCGACCACACCCGGGGAAGGGAGTTAAGGGAGGTCGGTAGAGGAAAAACGAAGCCTTGGAGGTATGCGGGTCTCTATGGATATAGAAAAATTATGTTAATTTTCTAGTTTCTAGAAATTTTGCAGAAATGTTCTATGTCCACATAGAAAATTTACAAAATGTTTCAATGATAATATATATGAAAATTACAAAATTGTTATATCTATCCAGAGCATTTACAGAAATGTTCCATGTCTGAATTAACATTCGAGTTATATACTGCAAATCTGTCCAGAGAGAAATCTAAGCCTAAATAAGTAGTTCCAGAAGAATTACCAAACATTTCTATAACATTGTAGAAAAATTGTCTAATTGTAACTCAAAAATGTTCTAAGTTTTTATGGTCTCCCAGTGGCTTCACTCTCCAGAGGTCTCCCAGTGGCCTGGTTCTCTGTAGCAGCGGGATTAAGGGGTTTAGTGCGGGGGGGTGCTTAAGTGTGGGCCAGAAGGGTTCGGATGGTGCGCAAGGTTCCTGGTGGCCATTAGCCCCGGATGGGTCAGAGTGGGGAATCCGAACATGCACTGGGGAAGGGAGTTAAGGGAGGTCGGTAGAGGGAAAAGGGGGCCTTGTAAGTATGTGGGTCTCTATGGACATAGAAAAATTATGTTAATTTTCTAGTTTCTAGGAATTTTACAGAAATGTTCTATGTCTGAATTCAGGTTAGGGTAGATCTGAAGTTCGGTGGACCATACTCACTGTTACCCAAATTATTTTCAAGTTCTACATGTCTATGCGGAAAATGTACAGAAAAGTTCTGTCGGCATGGAAAATTTACAAAATTGTTCTACTATACAGAACCTTTACAGAAATGTTCTATGTCTGAATTCAGGTTAGGGTTATATACTGAAGATCTGAAGTTCGGTGGACCATACTCACTGTCACGCAAATTATTTTCAAGTTCTACATGTCTATGTGGAAAATTTACAGAAATGTGCTATGTCTGAATTCAGGTTAGGGTTAGGGTTATGTCTGAATTAGGGATAGGATCTGAAGTGCAGTGAAACATACTCACTGTTACCCAAGTTTCAAATTATTTTAAAGTTCTACATGTCTATGTGGAAAATTTACAGAAAAGTTCTGTCCACATAGGAAAATGACAAAATTGTTCTACTTTACAGAACGTTTACAGAAATGTTCTATGTCTGAATTCAGGTTAGGGTTACATACTGAAGATCTGAAGTGGGGCATACATCACTGTTACCCGAGTTTCAAATTAATTTAAAGTTCTACATGTCCATGTAGAAAATTTACAGAAATCTGCTATGTCTCAGTTAGGGTTGGGTTAGGGTTATGTCTGAATTAGGGATAGGATCTGAAGTGCAGTGGAACATACTCACTGTTACCAAAGTTTCAAATTATTTTAAAGTTCTACATGTCTATGTGGAAAATTTACAGAAAAGATCTGTCGACATAGGAAAATGACAAAATTGTTCTACTATACAGAAAATTTACAGAAATGTTCTATGTCTGAATTCAGGTTAGGGTAATAAACACGTTTTTAAGTAAAATTCTGCAAATTTACTACTTTTTTATCAATCTGGTCTTAATGAACATAGAAAATATACGTAATTTTAATATTTTGAACATAGCAATATGATGTAATTTTCATCATAAATTACAAGATTTTTAGTCTTGGCCAACGCTTGGCCAGAACCGTTTTCTCCTGAATACGTAACCGCGAGTAATATTTACGTAAAAAAAATTCGAGATTACAAAAAAAAAATTATGGAATATGTAAGTCCATAGAGGGGACTTGTAAAATTAGGGATAGGATACTAACCCTAACCCTAACCCTAACCCTAAACCCTAACCCTAACCTTAACCCTAATCCTAGCCCTAAACTTAACCCTAAACCTAACCTTAGCCCTAAACCTAACCTTAACCCTAAAACCTAAACCTAACCTTAGCCCTAAACCTAACCTTAACCCTAATCCTAGCCCTAAACCTAACCCTAATACCTAACCTTAACCCTAACCTTAGCCCTAAACCTAACCCTAAACCCTAATACCTAACCCTAGCCTTAGCCCTAAACCTAACCTTAACCCTATACTTAGCCCTAAACCTAACCCTAGCCCTAAACCTAACCCTAAACCCTAATACCTAACCCTAGCCTTAGCCCTAAACCTAACCTTAACCCTATACTTAGCCCTAAACCTAACCCTAAACCCTAATACCTAACCCTAGCCTTAGCCCTAAACCTAACCTTAACCCTATACTTAGCCCTAAACCTAACCTTATGGCCTTAAGCCTAAGCATAGCATTGGCCCTAACCCTAAGGCCCCAAACAGAACCTAGGGCCTAAACCAAACCTCTGGCCTAACCCTAACCCAAGCCTAACCATAAGTCTACCTTGGGCCTGAACCTGATCATAAAGGCATAAAAACCAACCCCCCCCTAAAAAAAAAAATAAATACATTATTAGCTTTTATACTATATAAGACATAAAAATACCTTAAAAATAAATTATTGAATTGAACATGGGACACAAGCCTGGGCTTGATCAACCTATGGCTGGCCACCTCGGATGAGGGTGTATAGCGTTTAAAGGCCGAAACACCTGATGACTCTGAGGTACACTACTGATGATGTGTCCTAAAATTGATTAACCTACTGTATCACACCTGTTTGTTCTCTGACTTGCTGTTGTGGGGAGGAGAGCGAATAGGTGAAAAACATAGGCCAAGCCAGGCCTTGAGGGTGCCCTGCTCAGTCTAGTGGTGCACTCCTCTCTTCACCTGTTTGTTCTTTGCCTTGCAGTGCGGTTGGAAAAATTAAAAATTAAATATAACTACATCTACTAGGAACAATTTTCAAATAAACAAATAAATAAAAGGAGATTCACTCCCAGACAGAGGGACTGGAAGGCCCGATGGCATTGCTTAACAAGCGGTGGCCCGTGCATTACCCTTGATCTTCCTATCCAACCACAACTGTCTGATGACAGTTGATGGGGAAGTCATTGTATGTTCCCCTAACCTAACCCTAACCCTAACCCTAAGGCCCCAAACAGAACCTAGGGCCTAAACTAAACCTCTGGCCTAACTCTAACCCTAACCTAAGATCTTAAGAACCCAGATCTTAAGCCTAAGTACAGCACTAGCCCTAACTCTAAAACCCCAAACATAACCTAGGGCCTAAACCAAACCTCTACCCTAACCCCCCCACCCAATCTGTGGTTGGGGGCCAAACAACGGGGCCCCCCACCTTAACCAGGGGTGGACTCCAAACTATAACTTGGGACTACAAGCCCAAATTTGGAGCCCACTATTCGTCCCTTGGGGGAGAATGGTGCGAGTGGCTTCCTGTGCCGAGGCGGGCCTCTGACTCCTCTAGGGTGGATTCCCTCCTGTTGGTCGAATGGCTTGATGTAGGAGGCTCGGTGGCGGCACCCACTCTCACAGTCGTGCCCAGAGCCAGATCCAACTTGCTCACCAGGGGCAGTCTGGGTGTGTGGGACCTGAGCTCTGCAAGCCCCCGTATGATGCATTCTCGCTTGGCCTCAGTCATCTGCTCCAGCTCCTTCCCCACAATCTTGTGAGTTTTGGTGAGGTGCTGATCTAGCCTGGCTAGCTGCATTTTGTCACAAACGGTGCAACACAAGCGTCCCTTGAACCTGCCGCTAGCGAGAGCAAGGAGGAGCGCCAGCTCTTCTTTGTTCTCCCCAAGCGCCTGCGTATCAGGTGGTGGGTCATGACTGTGAACATGTGTCTGTAGATGGGGCCTTCCTTCTGCAAAAAGTAAGGCGTGAAAACTCACTTTGAGCAGAGAAACTAACAGCGAAGAGACATGGAGTGTGCCTACTCACCATGCTGGAGGCCAAGGAGGGTGATCGCTGAGTGAGCGGTGTCTGAACTGGTTTTCCAAGGTAAGGAGAGGTGGAGCCATGGGCCAGCTTTGCGACAAGCTGCACCTGGCTGCTCCAGCCTTGCCACATCACCTGTCATTCCCAGAGCGAATCCCTAACTCTAATCCTAGGATCACAAGGGCTATGGATATGTAAGGTTAGGATCACTAAGGCTACTGTCAGTAGGGCTGGGCTAAGTAAGGCTAGTCAATAGGTTTAGGGTCAGTAAGGCTAGGGTCACTAGGGCTAGAGTCACAAGGTTTAGGTTCGTAGGGTCAGGGTCATTAAAAATATGTTCAGTGATACAGATGTTGAATTTGAGCATTACAGAAAGGCTGGGTTTATTAGGGCAAGGGTTACAGTGAGGATTCATGTTGGAATTAGGGTTAAAGTTAGGGTTAAAATTATAGAGTAAGGGCTGAAGAGTTAGAGCTAATGGCTAATGGCTAAGGTAACAATGTTAGAGCATGAAGGTCAGAAAGTTAAAGAAAGAGGGTCAAGTGAGGTGAATAGAAGTGACAATAGATGTGAAATTCGATACATGACAGCTTGCAGATTAGGCATGACCTCTGAAACGTTTGAGACTGATCAAACAAAATGTTTTAATTTGACATCTCAGAAAGTAAAATAAGCCAACTTGCGAATTTTAAATTAAAAAGGCTGACATGGGTATATTTAAAAATGACAGCACCTAGAATACATTTTAATGACTAAGAAAACATTAATATGTTTCAAATTTAAATAAATTGATTGTTTTTAACCCTAACCTTAACCTCCTGGAAGTCTAAAGCTCCAGAGTTAAAGGGGGGACTTTATTAAAATTAAGGCCCCACTAAAATAAAGTATTCTGGGCATGCTTAAAGGGCAAATAGACCCCTGGGCTTTCCTGAAGTGTAAATATAGGAATTATATTAATGAAACAAAGAACCACATTTCACATCTTTCCAGCTTTTTATTTAAACTCACCTTAATCCCACCCTGCAGCTGGTACTCGTGTTTTCTAAGTTGGTCATATCTTCCTTTTCTAACTCTGATTCTAGGCTCTCCTCTTCCTCACTCGCTGAACTTTGATCAAGTAGCTCTCAAATATTCTTCATCGCCTTCATACAGAGCTCCCTTATTATACATCCCTCCTCAACGTTGGGCACCGCAGTGTAGAAACAGGTGGCTGTGCCAACATCATGGCACATGCTGCCACACATCAGTTTTTGCTCAGCAGGGAGGTGTTTTTTCACCTGTAAAAAAAAAAAATTATTAGACTGAATATGCAGCTCCAGAATGGCCATGCATTTGGTGTTATAGTATAAATATTTTGTCACATTTATACCAATTCATAATTAGATACTATAATTGTGGGCAGCACAGTGGCCTCACAGCAAGAAGGGCCTGGGTTTGATTCCTGACCGTGCAACCAGGGTCCTTTCTGTGTGGAGTTTGGATGTTCTCCCTGTGTCTGTGTAGGTTTCCCCCCACAGTCCAAAGAGATGCAGTCAGGTCAATTGGATATGCTTAATCGCCCTCTTGATGTGAGTGTGTGTGTGTGAGTGTGTATGTGTGTCTGCCCTTTGATGGACTGGTGACCTGTCCAGGGTGTTTCCTGCCTTTTGTCTAATGACCTCTGGATAGGCTCCAGCTCCCCCCACAACCCAGAAGGATAAGCGTCTTAGATTATGTGTGTGTGTGTGTGTGTGTGTGTGTGTACTATAATTATTATGTAATATTGCTTGCATAATTATAATGGTGATACTATAACAAATACAGTAATATTTTTTGTATAATTATCATTATTATTACTAATTATTAATTAATCATTACATTTCATAATATAATGTAGACATTGTTACTTGCTAATTGTAACATGCCAGAATGATTCAGATGCTTGCAGATGAAAAATGGCAAAAAAAAAGGCTTTACTTGTTAAATCATGATCCCTAATCACAGTCAGGTAACAGGCACAGGTCAAATCCAAGAGAGAGAAAGTACAAACAAACAAACATTACATAACATTCGGCAATCACACTCCAAAGGGCAAAGGCAAAAGGAGAAGTCTAAAAATACAGAAAAGTAGTCAAATCTAGAAACAACAACACCAAAGAAAACATTCAGTAACTCTCGAAAGATGCAAAACATCAGAAACAACTAAACTAAAAGCCCAGGCTTTAGACTAACTCTAACTAGACAAACAAAGACAGAAACAGGAGCAGCTGATTAGTATTCAGGACAGCAGAATGGTGATTGGAGGGTCAGGAGTCACATGATCTCCCAGAGGATTCTGGGAGATGGAGTCCATGGAGTTATCAGAGCCGGAGGGATGCATGACATTAATACATTTGTTTATTAACATTGCATTTCATCTTATACTATTCAAGTTGTAATTAAAAACAATATTTCTTATAGTTTTTCATTTTATTTTTTTTTAATATTTTAAGTTAATATTTCATTTTATTTTTAAATTTCAATTTAACATGTACATTATGTAGTTCTTTTTATTAGTATTATATACTGCATATGTATTATACCCCTTGTTATGCTTTTTAATCCAGCCTTTTTTCAGCATGGAAATAATTAACTTCATAATTATTGAACAAGTGTTAAGATTTCATGCACAGGAGTGTAATTAATGGTTTCCTAATACAGAATTAAAACTGTTTTGCCTGCCAGACAGCAATGCGTCATGATGTTGTCAAGATACTGACAAACCACTGATAGCCATTAACATTTAGCAGTGTTAGCGTTAGCTGTTAGCATTTCTTTTGACCACAAAAAATCTTGTAAGCATCATCCTAAACATTAACATACAGTCATGTTCAAAAGTCTCAACATCATGATCAAAGGATGTTTTGTTGCTTGTCTAAGTGAAAATATATTCTACAGATAGAAAATATTAAACATGGCATGCACATTTTAATGCACAATTTCTGTGCAAATACAGCAAATAAACAGTAATGGTGCATTAAAATTTGCAGAAGTGTGTTTTATGAACAAATTCCACTAAACTCTTTAATATTTTGAATTTGTAGGATGTGCCTCAGTTACTTTCACTGAATCATAATGCAAAAAAAGCCTCACTCATTAGCTGTGATGACCACAGTGCAGTGAGTGACAACCTCAACACTGCTAACCAGCTGAGATGGGATCTGGAAGCTCATGGAAGAATTGCAAGCAAGCAATGGAGGTGAGTCATACTGCTTGTGCAGATTGTGTGTGTTCTTCTTTCAAAGACGCAGATCCTAGAAACCACTGATGTATCAGAAACAGGCCACTTGAGTGCTGCAGCCAGCAATGCTTTTGTGCACAAGACTTCAGATGAAAAACCAAAAGAAAAGGAAGTTGTCCACTCCAAGACTGCAGGTGATACTGAGAAGACCCCAATCCAAGAAAAATCAAAGAGCAGGTCCCCAAAACAAGTCAGATCATAAACCAGCTCCAGAAAAACAAAAAGAAAAAAAGAAAAATAACCTGCCTGCACAGCACAATCTCACCCTTCACAAAGCTCTCAGCCAACTTTGTGGCTACGACATGGAAACAGGACAAAACATCCATTCATGGTGATACAGACTGACCATGAAAGACCACCTGTACTCGGAGTGTTGCTGTATTATATTGGACAGCCCACTTACAAAGTGCTGTACGAGTACCTTCCTAGGAGACATAATAGACACAGAACAAGAGGAAATCAGAAGAAGCAAAACAAAGAAATGGAGGCAGAACCACAGAAAAAGAGAGAACAACCTTGAAAAAAAGAGGCCCTTCAGCAACACCTTCCTCAGACACCTGGAGAAAGAGACAGATCTGGAAAAACTTGGGAAAACACATTGACAAAACAGACCCTTCAGAAAGAGATTCTATAAGGGTTGCAACTGGACCTGAGGAGATGCCTGACCCTGCAATGAGCACAGATGTTGACACAACCAACAAGGGGCAAAACAGCAATGGCAGTACCAGTGCAGAGCAGCCACGTCCCACCCACCAATCAAAACAGAGGAAGGGATGCTTTCTTGGTCTGCGTGCTCTGGTGCGGAAGACCTGGAATGCCCTCAACTGCTGCTCGTCAACATGCACTGATGTTCTCTCTAGAAGGCAGAAAGTGGATTAGGACTAGCCTCATAGCAGGCCTGGCTCTGAGATGTGGGTGCAGGAAAGCCAACACATTTAGGCTCTGGAGAATAACCTCAGCAAAAAAAAAAGAAAAAAAAAAAAGCTTATGAACACTGTGACTCTCTTACAAGGTGTATTTGTTCTTTTAAACAGCCAAAAACACCAGCTGCTCAGGGTGAAGGTGCAAAACAGGATATCCCTCCTGAATGTGATGGTCAGCCAGCTCTTGGTGGGGACACTGATGCTGAAAGGACCAAAACAAGTCGAGTCTGTTTGTGTGACAAAATGAGTGCAGGAGGACTGTTATCAGAAAACAAGGCAAGTATGTTTCCATCAAAAAACAAGACACAATTCTGTCAGTGTGAGAAAAACCCTTCCAGCCGAGGAAGAAACTTCAGCAAGTGAAGCAGCGTCACCCTCCTGCAGTGATGCACGTGTTCAAAAGTGCCAGCAAAGTCAACATAGACAGTGCGGGAGCGTAACGTTGGGAGAGACAAGGAGGCAAGATGTACATGCAAGTCCATGTTTTTATTGAAATTCATAAAAAAAAAAATCCACAAAAGTCATAAAAAAGAACAGAAGAAAGAAAAATATAGCTGTAAAAACAGAACCCAGAAAAAAAACAAAAACTAAGGGGCAACAAGGAAACCAACATAGAACAGTAAAAACACAAAACGGCCTGAGAAACAAAACACCAAGCAAACAAGACAAACAACCCGGGGTACATACAGCCATATCTGAACGTCTGGGGCCCCAAAGCTCCATCTGATATGGGGGGCCTCCCTCATCGCACCTGAAAGTATTATTCTGTGTTATGCTGTGAGCAATTTCTTGACTAGCGTCGAGAGAACTACGTCTTCGGAAGTTTCTGAAGGGTTTTAGGAGATTTACTGTAGAAAAAGCGATAAAACTACACAGTGAGCAGTGAGAGGTTCTCAGCTGACCTCAGAACAGCTGTGGCTCAGCCCTGGACTGAACTGCCCACTCTGTTTATTTCTGTATGAGACGCTAAGCTGCACTGAGCACCAGAGTGACTTTGACTTCTTGAGATGTTCAGGTATGCAGCACACATGCTATAGGCTAACATACAACATCCCAATGGTAAAAATGTAAGAGTTTATGAGCCTAATTTATATATTATGCTTGTAAAACTAAACTGAATAATTCATTTGTTTTATTTAAAGCACTCAGAACGTTGCTGTCTAAGTCAACATGTTGATCGAGTTCCAGTAGCTGCTCAGTTTAGGCTGCAGGCTTTCAGACCAAAGGTGCTGTCATTGCAAATTGGTTGGATTAGTCTGATATTGATTAGATCAGCAGAACAAACTTTTTCAAGGTTTCCTGAAATTTAGTTAGACTCTCAGTAATTCTTCTAAACGGTGGAGCTCAGTTCACCTTTAATTAGACAGTCGAGCTCAGAGTTCACTTTTAATAAACATCTGGAATCTTTTTAATTTGATCTGTTACTGTTTTAAGATTTTACTGTTAATTTTTATCACCTGTTTGTAAAGCACTTTGAGCTGTTACCACTTCTTGCACATTCAACAAGCTCATGTAGGTGTTCTGGTGGCATGATTAAATTCTTTTAGCTATGAAGTATAAACACATTTAATGTACCATTAAATCCTTTTAATAATAGGTTTTCTGCAGAATAATCAAAAACAGGAGAAACAGTGAAAATGTGCCTGAACTCAGTGTGTGACTGAGGAGGAGACATTAAAGGACAAACTGGAAAAGATGGAGAGATGACAACAACTGAAGAGCATAAAACTAAACTGTACAATCTTAATGTGTTTATAATTAAATCATTAAAAATAATTAAACTTTCAATAAAACAACCTTTTCTGTAGTCTTGATACAGTAACACTCCCAACAGAGGAAATAAACATCATTTTATAACATTAGTATAAAGACACAAATACAAAAATTATGCAGCTTAATATTAGACTGTAGTTATTCTTAGTGACTAAATCAGTGTGAAACTAAATCGCTTCCTAATCACACA